>NC_086319.1:285022292-285322292 GCF_036172605.1 Pelobates fuscus | reverse complement strand
CACTCGGACTGGCTATGAAAAACAGTTGCATGGCAATAGTTTTCTGCTGGAAATTCCTCTGTATAATTCTCTGTATAATGTTTGACTAAATCAGCATGCTCTGTTGAAGATGTTTTGAAATATATTTTTCTTTAGTTCTGGAAGGTAGGGGTAAAATAAGCTTAGCTCTTTGTGTACTGTTTGTATCTCACCAATATTCACTGCAGACGTTTTAGTGTGTGTGTTGTTTTTCTTTTTCTTTTATTGTATTTTTTAAAAAAGGTGTGTGGTTCCTGCAAGTCATAATTGCCTTTGCTTTGTGTAAAGTCCAAATGTCACAACACACAATTTTCTACTATTATGTTGACACTAGCAGTTTGTCTTATAAGAGATGAAAATCAAGGCCGTAATTTTAATTTGTTGTAAAATTATAATTTCAATAAATGCCTACGCCATATTAAGATAGGTAGATCTAAATATTGTGAATGTCTTCAATGGAAGCCACAGAGCTTACGTGTGTATTTTATAAATAACTGGATAGTTACATGGTTTGGATATTAGAATTTATTTAACTTTGACTTTATTTTAGCACAATCTATTTCCAACCACATCTAGAAATGTTTGGTTTTGGAGTAAATCTTGAGGGAAATTTTATAAAAAAAAAAAAAAAAAAATAGGTGCTATTTTAGGTGCAAATTGCTAAATGTTAAGATGCGTTCTTTTGGTTTCCATGGTGATGACTTCTTATTTAGCACTTTGCCCTCGAATAAAACCTTCATACGTTTTTGAACCATACAGTTTTCGCAACTCTGGCCTTATGTGTTTGAGAAAAAAGAAAGGATTACATAGCCTATTAATTCTCATGTAACATGTTTATTCCACTCTGTGTAGAAGCCGAACATGGTTATGCTTCCATGTTGCCTTCGAATAGCAAGGAGAGAGAGAACATGAAGAGGAAAAGCAAATCAAAGAAGAGCAACAGTAGCAGGTAGGAAAAAACCAACAAAAAGGCCTTGTTTTTCAAAGAGCTTTATCAGTTTGCCAGTGCAGTGCACATGTGACATTTGGCAGGCTGCAAACCTCCTGTGGATTCAGGCCTTCTCCAGCACCGAGGAACATCTTTTCAATGGTGTTAATGTTTCCATAATCGGCATCATGTGAAATAAATAAATAAAACTGGAACTGTACGAATCATAGGATTGAGAAGCATAACGGGGGAGAATTTAAAAGCAGGATGTCTTTTTATTAATCACAGCCATGGTTTATAAACCGTATTAAACAAAAAATGTGTTTTGTAATATGCTGAAATACAAACATTTGGTGGGAATTAACACTTCGGATTTAAAAGGGATGAATATCACAGTTTTATTTTTAGCAACAACAAATACTGAAATGCTATTGTGGCAGACAGCAGTCTAGATTATAATGACCTGTACACATGCTTCCGTTAACACTAAACTTGGAATTTTAGTGACATGACAAATGAGTTACAAAATCCAATTCGAAATTGTTTTATTTTGGAATAATACTTTCTCAGCTTTTCAAGCCTACAACTTGCAAGTCTGTTGTTGATTCATTTATATCTGTTGGCTTGTTAGATAAACGCCGGAATGATTGTAAACATACTACACTGTAGAAAAATGGGTAGCTCATGACAGATATATTTTCATGTGTTCCAATATGTAGTTTAAAAAACAGTCATTTATTGGATTTTAGAATGTGTTATGCACTGCCATTGAGTCCATTGTTTTCCTTGAGCTTTCCCATGAGTGATAAGTTCAGTATGTTGGGTGTAATGATTGGAATAAATGCTAAATACAAGATAAAATTAGTCAGGAGGGGATATAATCTTTGTGCAATTACCTCCTTTAGATTTTATCGCTGTTGATGGAATTAAACAAACTGCAGATAGGGAAAAACAATGTTTCAATTAGATTGTATGATTCATGCTACAGACATTTGAAATTTGTTAATTCTCTGTAGATAGTTTTAACAATAATGCAATCCTCTTGGGCATTCTTATGATAAATATGCAGATTTTCTTTATGATTTTAAAGAAAAATATAAATCTACTTCTGATTAACCTTAGCTGTGGCATGTCCCCCTTCCTTTTAAAGTAGTACATTTCTACTGACTTTTATTCACCTGTTTGCTGGGCTAACAATGGCCACCACAGCTGAAATCATCTATCCCCATAGGGAAGCATTGGAAGGCTATTGCACATGCGCTGCAAGGCAGCATCTCCTCAAAGAGATGCATTAAATCAATACTAGAATGTAAGCTTGTATGAGCCCTCAGCAACCATTTTATATAATATTGCATCTTTTTTGGGAGCGCTCAGCGTCTCAATGCAGCGCATAGAGACACTAAATGTCAGTCCTGCAGTCCGCTTGACAGCCACTTGAAGGTGAATTTGCACAGTGTAAACATTGCATTTTCTCAAAATCAGGCAGTGTTTTCACTGATGAAGCTGCAGGTACATCCTATATGACCAGAACCACTACATTAAAGGACCACTCCACACTCATGAAATAAGTAAATTATGGTGGAACAGGCTTGTATTGGTCAAATTCCAGCTTTTGTTTTGATTTAGAACTTGCACAATTGCCTCTGTCATTAGGGGGTTAAGCTGACATGGTTCTGCCTGTAGTGTCCCTTTAAGCTTTATCATTCTGTGTGTGAATATTCTTATTGGCATTTATATAAAGATATTTGCAAAAGATAGGTTAGGTGGGCCCTGTCTGTGATAACAATGACTATGAAATCTTTCATTTTATGGAAATACCTCTGTACCTGACAACCAGTGAAAGCATTACTGTTTTTCATAAACTGCAGTGTTTACTAAGATTAAAGGGACACTATAATCACCAGGAACAACTACAGCTTAGTTGTTCCGGTGAGTATAGTCAGTCCTAGCAAGCATTTTGCTATAATCACTGTCTTTTCAGAGAAAAGGCAGTGTTTACATTGCTGTCTAGGGACACCTCCAGTAGCCACTCCTCTGATGGGCACTGGAGGTACTTCCTGGGGCAGTGCTGAACAGCTGACGGCACTGATATTCAGGGTCTCCATCCTCTGCATGGAGACACTGAACTTTCCTCAAACAGATGCGATGCATCTCTAGGAGGAGATGCTGATTGGCCAGCGGGGTGTTTGGTCCCGCTCTCGGCCCGCCTCCTTGGCAATCTCAGCCAATCTAATGGCTATGGGAAAGTATTGTGATTGGTTGAGATTATCAGTTCTGATTATGCCAACCTCGGGGGTGGAGCCAAATGTTGGTGCTGGAAATAAGATGAGCTTTCACGCTCATCTTAGGGTCGGGTAGGGTCGGGAATACATGTTTGTGTTCCTTCAAATGATTTTGGTGTTTAGTGTCCCTTTTAAGGGCTTATTCACCAAATAGTTATATGTGCCAATTTGACAGCAGTAACACAATTTTTGCTTTAAAATAATTGAGGTGCTCTGGTTCATTTTTTTGCCAAGTGGGTAAAACTATTTATGTATGTTGGGGTCAATGTGTCCACAAGGGCATATCCAGTGGTGTATTCTGGTTTTGTGCTGCCCTAGGCATGACAAACTTCGGGCACTCTTTCCCCCCCCCCCCCCCCCTTCCAAATTTCTCTTCCTGACAGACACGCCCTCTCTCTGATGCATGCACTGACATACACTTACTAACAGATACACAGTCATTGTCACACACACTGCTTAACTAACACACGCTTTCACTGAAACATACTCATTCACAGTTAAACACACATTCACGGACAGGCACACTTATACACTAACTGACAGACACACACACACTCATTGACAAAACACACATGTACACTCGGTGACAGAAATGCACACACACACTGGGACACACTCACTGAGGGATACAAACTGACAAACACATATATAACACTCACTAACAGACATATATGTACTCCGTGTCAGACATACACTAGCTGACAGAAGCACACTCTCAGTGACAGACGCACACTCTGTGACACACGCATACACACACTGACACACGGATAAATACACTGACAGATACACATATACACTCTCAGTGACACACACACACACACACACTTGCACTAGCAGACAGACACACACACACTAACACACTTACTAACAGACAAACACACACACTCACAATTTAAAATAAAATAAATTAATGTTCAATCCACCCAGCCCCATCCGGCCAGCTCTTGGGTGGCCCCCCAGGACAAGAGCCTAGCCTGCAAGGTATCTGCCAGGGTGATTGGGGGGGGTGGCTTTTTTTTGCCACCCCTCTGAAAGTGCCACCCAAGGCAAATGCCTTGTCATCCTCGCGCTTGGTACGGCGCTGGGTACATCCATACATTTGTGGTAGAGGTTCCCTAAGGTTCAACAATATTGGTCAATAAACTTAACTCTTCTCAGGGAAGTCTTTCCTGTAACCCTGGGCACTATGGCTGGCTTGATTATATTTTGCAGGTCTCATCTACTGCTCAGAGCTTGCAATATAATAAGTAAATCCCAGATGTAAACTAGGCAGAAATTGCAAAGAGGGATAAAAAACAATGTGGCTTTTCTAGGATTTTGTTTAGAGTTACACTTTGTTTATTTTGGTCTATTTTTGAGTTGGCTCACTGTTTAGTGATTACTATGTAAAGGTCTGTGCTTGAGTATTTTTTAAAAAAAATGTTTATATTCTTTATTTTTGTTGTGCATAGTTACAGCATGGATATTTCAGTTTACAAGATTTGAAGCCACAAAAATTGGTATCCAGCTTAAAATATGTTATGCTGCACTTTTTTTGTAAATGTAAAACAAGAGTATAAACAAGATAAGCATTAATAATAACAAACATATCTTCACATAGAGTGAAGAAACAAATAGGTGCATGCATAGGTTACTGTACTTCTGCTAAGTTGCTGGGTATGTGCCTGGCAATTAGATTAAAAGATATGCAAAAAGTGATAGATGGTGAGTGAGCTAAGAAAAGGAAATAAATCCTGTAAAGACTCAGTAGTGAAAGTTCAGGATGACATAAACCGCTGGAGCCTCAAGAAGCTTAGAATTTTGATCATGCTTATTATAGTCACTTTAAACGAGGAGACTACATGTATGTGCAGATTAGGAACAGAATCAGACCTCCGACCTTCGATATCACTGGTAGGTATGTTGACAAAGTCCCAGCATAGAAAGGTGTCCAGCTCAGACTGCCCCAGCGGCTCCCGGGCTCTTCCGAGGCTCCATCGAGTGCCCCCAGACCCGATCCTCTGATATGCCGCGATCGGTATTCCCGAAAAGGCTCACCTCTCACTGGCGAGCCACTCTCCTTGGAGCAGGTTTGTGATGGGGAGCTCTACCCCACGGGGTTCGAGACCCGGGTAAGTGGAGGCAGGACCTAGACACAAGCTCAGCGTTGCGATGGGACTGCGTGGGTCAGAGTGAATAATAGGAGCCACAGTGATCCCCTTTCGTCGGCTAGGAAGTGAAGCTGATTCTGTATGGGCTGTGGTGTCAGCCATCTTGGATGTCAATATTTGGTGAGTATACAGGCCCCTTTGATGACAGCTTTGGAGCCCTCCAGTGGGGACCGGGATAACCCCCACCGGCCCATAGGGGGGGAACGGGGCCAGGAAGATGGTATGGTATAGAAAGCGCCACTGCACAGCACTCAGGCATGAGAGAGAAAAGCGGCGGCCGTCCACTATGCTCCCAGCCCAAGTAGGCCGCAGAATTTGCAGTGGTTCGTAGTAGTTCCAAGGCACCAGATTTAAAGGAGTTCTGTGGCCCCAGTAGTCTCTCATGTTGTCTACTGGTAATTTCCTGGCTTTGGGTGAGTTTATGTGTATGTTGTATTTGGGTAAATTCCATAAATTGCAGGAGCTGTGCTGACTTGCGGCCAGCTAGCATGGCGGTCCGGCCCCGCCCCCGAGTTTTTGTTTTTTTTAATGAAATCGTTTGGAAACTGGTGTCTGCAGTAGAAGTATTTCTTAGTCATGGATAACCTTTTGCAGAAACTCCAGCTGTTTTAGCGTCTGCCATTTTGTGCCTGAGAATGAGAAACCACGCCATCTGGATTTTCAATTACTAAGATGAGACACATCTGGCATGCATAGAGATAAAAGGACACTCAAATGCCCAAATAGAAATAATAAATAGAAATTAAAACATGCATGCGTTTAATTATGCACTTTTTCATTGGTAGTGTATGTAAAAAATTAACAAGCCCTCCTCTTTTACCTTAGCCCAGACTTTCTGTGTTTTTCCAATCAGACGTTCCAGTGCAGCTCAATGAGAAGTGCTTGCAAGGCAGGTGCTGTGGGCAGTTGGCTGCCTCTTGAGTTTATTTTCACTGAGCTAAACAACCAGGAATTAACAGGACTGGTGGTCTGAATCACAGCTTTAAGATGTATATAACAAGGTTCATTCAAATAATTGCCAATTTCTAGTGAAATATGTACTTTTATTTTTTTTATTTTTTATTTTTTGTGTGCAGAGTAGTACAGATAGCCTTGCAAGGCCACAGTAGCATTAGCAAGCGTACGATAAGTCATACATAATATTTTCATGGTATTGATGAGTAAGCACATTTTTGTTAATAATAGGGTTACAGGCTAGATAACATACGTCCAGGTTGCTATATTGCAGTAAATGCTCAAAATTATGTTGACCAGCTGGACTGTAAGAGTAGATTAAGGAAACCGAGTAATACAGCGATTATCAAAGAGAAGTGGTCCTCAGTACACATAGGTTGGGTGAACCCATCAAGCCATCAGGTATATGTCACGTAGAGTATAGGCTGGTTAGAGGACACATAATTCAGGCATAATTAACTTGGCAGGGTGGGTAACGTTTAAGTGGGGCTGTCATATATGCAATAAAACCTGCCAGTTATGCCATTAGGAAAGGTACACTGAGGCTATTGATTGGAGACATATGTTAAGAATAAACAAAATACTGAGAACCAATCTTAAATAAAATATAGGCAATACATAGGTAAGGCAATGCGTTTGTAAAAGATAAAGGTTTAGCTTAACTTAAGAACGTAAAAGCAGATTTATAACAGGAGTCCACCAAATTAAACAGAGTCTGTATTGTCATCACTTTAATGTGCCATCAGGCAGCCTGGGTCTTCTTACCCCTTCATCCAATGCCCAGTCTGTGGGGAGATCGTTGGTCGCTCTGCAGTAGGCAAGTTTCATGCAGGATACCTTTTGTAAGAGTGTGAGGATGTGCTGTGTCTGAGGTCCATATGGTGTTCCTGCATAAAGATCCGCCATCTTGTGGGGCTGTGGATGTGAGAGTGCCGTTAGCTTGGGCCCCGTCCTTGCTTTCCACTGCCACATGCTTTCTACTGGGTTTTCCAAGCCTCCGTGGGGTGACAGGCATGCGTCTTTTCAGTAATCGCTGCATCTTGCGGGGGCGACGCTGGTCTGTCTGGATGCATGACGGCTCTGGGTGCTTTGCGGGTTTGTGCAAGCAGGTCTGTGGTTTCACAGGTTCAGCTGTGTGCTGGTCAGGTTTTGGTGTACCCGGCTGCCGTGCTGCCAATTTTGCCCAGAATCTGTCGAAGATTAAATTTATTCATCTTGGATGCCACTCTGCAATACTGCCCAAGAGGCATTGGGTGTAGTGGTGGGGAGCCTCCTGGGACTGGGATGTCCCCCGCTGGTCCAAAGGGGGGGGGGGAGGAGAGGCAGAGGAGAGGCTATGATTAGCAGGAGTCAGCGCTGGAAAGCGGCCCTCTCTCTGACACCTGATGCGCTTGTAGGCCGCAGGAGGTTGACAGTTTGGTGTCAGTCGGATCACCGCGATCCCTTCTTTTCAGCCCGTGCGTTTTGCGGTAGAATCTGCTGCTTGACTGCAGGTAATTGTAGTTTTAGCTTATTGAGCTGAGGAGCTCGTGCAATATGCGTCCGTTCGGCTAGCCAGTCAAGCCCAGCCCACATATATACTTTTTGTAAAAGAAAAAAAAGGACACACTCTTGACACATAAAATACTGCAGCAAGCTAAAGTGCATTAGGTCTGTAGTGTTACTTTAAACTAACATTGTAACATATTCTACCACATCAAAATTTGGTTACTCTGCAGTTATACGAGTTTGTTTTTTTGCTCACGTGCTTCTAACCCATGATGCATTAATCTCTATTACCAAGTAGTTTGTAAATCCTTTGCAGAAGTCTATCACAGTCCTTCATGTGTTTGTGATTGTTCACGTTTATTGTGAAACCAGACTGAAGAAGCATAGGGTGGGTTCTGCTTTTGTATGTACAAAGGAATCCGTTGAATCATTAACGTGCAGGGCTTTCATTCTCTTTCTTAATCACGTCTGTTGCCTACGTATTTCAAGTTTCTCCACATGACAAGACTCCTCTCTGCTGACGAATCAGATGTTGATGTTCTTTTTCACTGCAGATGTCAAGAGCTGGGGAAACACAAGATTAGGACATTAGTGAAGTTCCTCTTGCATTATATGCCATTTCTGTATTTTAAAAAAAAATTATTATAGACCTTCAACTTCTCATAGGAGTATGGCACTGTAGGTTGTCAATAGATGCCAGAGTATGGTTTGCATTTACAGAGGTCCCATGTTTTTGACACTTTTGTTTTCTAACACATCAACCATTAACAAGCATCCAGTGGTTATAGCAAATAGCGGAGTCAACAAAATATATTCTTTATGGTTTTGGGTGTGCCGGCTATTTATTCCATCAAATAAGTGTGTTTCCAGTGCAATATCTAATAATTAGGACAATTCTTGTTTTCAATTTATATACAGGGTTTGCAAATATAACATTAAAAATGTTTGTTAACATTTTTCATACTAATGCTGTTCTACACTGAATTTTTAAAGACAATGAAGTGGTTTTTTTTTTTTTTTGGTTTATTGTTTGTTTTTGTTTTTTTTGCCTCCTGTTACTTAAATTACTTTACAGTCTTTACTTAATAGGCTTTCTACTAGAGCTTTAATTGTAATAAACGTTGTCAAATAGTCTAAGCTTATTCTTAAAGGGACTCTCCAGTGCCAGGAGAACAAATCCGTTTTACTGGCACTGCAGGATCCTGCAGTGCCCCCCCTCCCTCCCACCCACATCCCATGTTGCTGAAGTGGTTAAAACCACTTCAGTGGCTTACCTGAATCCAGCGCCGATATCCTTCGGCGCTGAGTCAGGCTCCGCCCACACTCTTCTCCCGTCTATGTCAGCTGGCGCGGGAGACCTAATGCGCGGCAATGGCCACACGCGCACCTTAGGCCGACCTTTCCTACGGGGATTTCGGCGATGCTGGAGGTCCTCATGCATAGCGTGAGGACGTCCAGCATCATTTAAAACACTTTTCGTGTTCTAAGAAGTTGGAAGTCCTTCTAGTGTCTGTCTGATAGATAATTACACTTTCCAATGGTCAGAAGTGGTTTGTGTGCCTGGAGTGTCTCTTTAATGCTGTGGCCAGATAAAGCTATGGATTGATACAATTGCAAATGTTCCAACTGAAATGTGAATGTGTAGTTGTCTTTACCATAAAATCAGACGACCATACAGCTTCCTTAAAGAAAGTTTGAGCCTCACAGACTTCCTTTATGTATGACATTGTCCCATAAGTATTGTTACAATGGATTTTGAACATTTGTTTTTTAGAAAATTAAAGAAAAATTAAATTAAAATCTCACATTTTCAGAGTACTACTATTTCCTTTATTGTAATAACAATATCATGTGATAAAGTGATTACTTTTAACAAGGCCTTACTTTCAAACTACATGCTTTGAGCATAGTAGCCTTCTTAGAATGTAGACCACATGGCCGAATGTCTCTGCAAGGCCTGGAATGCTATCCTAGAATAGAAACTTTTTCCATTTCTGACATGGAACCCAAAACATAAACCTAGCATGTCAGATCATAGCCAGGTTTCTGTTTCTGTTTTTGTTTGGGCTCTAGACTACTGTGTTATAATATCTCTATTAAAGTGATGCCATTTTGAAGAAATTAAAACTGCCACCCAATCGCCATTGATGTTCCATTGATATTGTAAATGATTACTTCCATATCATCCATTGCTTTGAATTTTGTCATTAGTTTCTTTGTGTAGTCTATATTTTAAAAATGTACACACAGAAACAACCTTTTCTCCTGATAGTGGTTAGCTGTAGTTTTATAGTGATGTAAGGATACACAAGGCACTTACATGTCTCTGTACTGCTATTTTGAGTACTTCAAATGTAAATCGTAAATATCCTTTGTTTCTTTCAAATGTTTGTTTCTTTAAGTAATAATCTTAAAAATAACAATTGTAAATTTTTGTCAATGTTTTAAGAATCAACAATGTGTAAACATTATATGTGAACATTGACACAATAAATATAATTTGTTTCTTAATCCATACTCAATATCTGTGCTGATGTTTGACAGATCTGCTGTATAACGTTCTTAGTTTTATGATGAGTTTCCCACTGGCATAAGCAGTACTTCTGCTTGTTTAAATGTTGTATCGTCTTAATCTGCCCTTATTCTATTCTGAAAATCTGCTTTTTTGGGGGTATGATTTAAGAAATTTTCAATTCACTTGCTTGTCATGTCCAATCCCTTCCAGATGGTCTTCATTTCGAGTGTTCAATTTGCAGGCCTGAATTGGTTCCACTGTCAGCCTTTAGTCTGCTTTTCTATCTGTCCTTCATTGGCTATCTCTGTCTATTTATGATTATATATAATAAATATATTCTATATATTTATAAACTCGCAGCTCCCATAATCTGATCTTAAAGCCCAGTCTGTAACCTTTCTTTAGGTCTCTTCTCCTCTCTAGAATCCACATCATTTAAAATACTTTATTCAAAATACCAATCTCTTTATTGTATCTTTTATTTATTCTAGTTTGGGGGGGGGGGGGGGGGGGGGGGGGAGAATCTATTTATCTCACCACAGGCTGAATATAATAGGAATGCATTAAGGCATCCCCACCTCTTCATGACCCTGAGTTGCAGTAAAACACCAGGATGTTCAACCAGGAAATGTTTCAGCCAATCCTGGTCACTCTGTAGTTTTCATTAAGAGATCTGTGCATTTTCTGTAAACCCTTTATACTGAAAGGATATTATTATTATTATTATTATTATTATTATTATTATTGCCATTTATATAGCGCCAACAGATTCCATAGCGCTTTACAATATTATGAGAGGGGATTTAACTATAAATAGGACAATTACAAATAAACTTACAGGAACAATAGGATGAAGAGGACCCTGCTCAATCGAGCTTACGTTCTATAGGAGGTGGGGTGTAAAACACATTAGGACAGGATATTGTACTCCTATAGCTTTCAGTGGGATAGCTAGAGGTTGCCAGTATCCCACAGAGTAAAATCAGGAATTTTGTGCATAGATTGCTGTTGAGAATTATGTACATTTTAAAAATGTTATTGCATTTTTTTCCATTTTTTTTTTTTTTAAATAAATATTTTGTATATATATATGCTGTACTGATTGACATGTATGCTTTTCCTTCCTAGCTTTACAGTACATTAAAGGAACACTCCAATCCCCTTTACCACTACAACCCCTGACTTCTTAGTTTGGTGGTGCTCCACTACTGCTCGGCAAGAGCTGGGTTAAGCTCAGCGGTACAAGATTTATCTCGTTGGCTGAGCGTGACTAGCTGAGACATTCTCAGCTTGTACTGCTCTGTAGTGGATATGGTGCTTGGGAAATTCATTCCAATTTCTCCCATTTGTGTGCTTACTAAGGGGAAGGTGGGAAGAGTGTTCTGCCATTTCAAGTCCCATTGCTGATCTTTACAGGGACAGAATGAAAGTAGTTTTGTGGGCAAATGTTTGTGTTGTATTGTTTTGCAATGTAGATTGAAAGTGTAACCATGTATCTGTGATTTTGGTGGTGAAGGTGTTAAACCATTTTGTTACAAGGGAAATTAAGATTTTGAGTCACCAACTCTATGGTCTTCTGATGGCTTTAAAATTTTAATTACCATGCTATTACCCGGCTAATATTAGAAGGAAGACTGTGACTAATATATTGATTTATTTTTGTGTTTCAGGTCAACCCACAATGAAATGGAGAAGAACAGGTATGTCTGGTTATTTTACAGAAATATTTACATCCATATTTATTTGCTTGCTTCATCTTTTATAATCCATTTCCAACCCCTGCCCAGGTGACATCTCATTACGGAGTAGTCCACCCTTGTATCTACAGAAACCTGTTCTGTTTTGTTTTCCTTGCATTTTTGAGTCACTATTAGTCCATTGCTGGGTGAACTTGAAAAGAAAATGTGTGTCTTTCTAAGCGGCTCTGTCACGTTCTGGGATCTTTGCATATTTTGCTAAGACCACTGATGGTGACTCTATAGCTGGCCGTGTGGTGGATGCAGAGTGCAGGGAAAGATTTTACTTACCTGACACATATGGCCGCCCCCATCTTCTATTGTGGGATTCTCTCAAACTCCTGGTGCTTAGTCTGCCAGGAGCCATCGGTACTGTACTATTGCACATGCATGAGTGTATAACACTTGATGTCTAAGTAGTCCCTACTTTGCTTTATGGTATTTTTTTTTTTTTTAATTCTCTGTATGAAATACTCATTTGGGGTGGGGGGTTGTGATTAGCATTACAGCATTTTAAATATTCAATTTTAATAATTTGTATAAAACCTTTTTTATATTTTACATGAACAGGCAAACTATTTAATTTCTGCTAATAATATAGAGAACTATTTCTACATGTTAAAATAAAACAATACTGAAAAATATTGCGAAACCCTGTAATCATCAATTTTTGTTTGCTAAGGAGTAAAATGTTTCAGAGTATATTCAGTTCTGAATGTTAAAGGCATATATGCAGCAAAGTTTGTACTGTTTTCTTAAAAAAAGCATTGATTCTTAGAATTTCTATGTAATTAGTATTTATTTATCTAGCATGATTCTCTAAGAGGGTGCTTTTTGTCTTTTAAATATGGAGGATGTTGCCATAAACTGTATGCACCTTCATACCATGGAGTTCTCATTACTAGTAGATTTGTGGGATAAAATTATTAACATGTGTGCATTTTACATCTGTCTGTGTTTTGAGGAAATCCTTGCAGTCGGCACCAACATGTTGATATAGCAAAAACTGTTTGCTATAGATGAGTCATGCAGAAAGCTAGGCGCCCAACTGCTTATAACCATTTTACACTGGGTGATTGGAATTTTTGGCCTTTTATGTAATGGTACCAATGTACATGTGCTTGCGTTTGTCTTGTACGGTAGGGTTTTAGGTAATCAATATGTTTGTGCTATTCTATACTTTGTACCAAAATATTTTTTCCAAAATTCTGTAGTCTGAAACTGTGCTTTAATGTATTCTTTTGGGTTTTGTTGATTTTATTTTCCTTTCTTGCATTTAGACGAGCTCACTTAAGGTTATGTCTAGAAAAGCTAAAAGTTTTGGTTCCTCTTGGTCCTGAATCCAATAGACATACTACCTTAAGCCTATTAACCAGAGCAAAATCGCACATAAAGGTAAGTTAGGAGTACAGTAGCTAACCCACCTGTTCTGATGTCTGCAAGTACGTAACTAGGGTTGCTCTTTGATTTACAGAAACTTGAAGATTGTGACAAGAAGTCACAACACCAAATTGAACAGTTACAGAGAGAACAGCGACACCTAAAAAGGCAGCTAGAAAAATTTGGGGTCGAAAGGATACGGATGGACAGTGTAGGATCTGCTATGTCTTCGGAGAGGTCGGATTCTGACCGAGGTGAGTAATCATACTTGTGTGTGTGTTTGTATATTAATATGTTTGTTATGTTACAGGTTCGTAATTTTTTTGGTTTGGTTTTGTTTTATTTAGGTGTGGAAATTGACAAATATGTATGAAAAATGTACAAATATATTGCCTGCTGAAATGCACATTTACAATTTTTAATAAGGGATTTTTGTGCAGGGTACTGGCGTGTATGAGAGCCTTCTGGATAGGCCCTTCACCATTTAAGGCTTTCTTTTTAACTCTTGATAGCAGTGGCACATTTGCCTTGAATTCAGCAGCTCATTCGTTTCTGATCTGAAAAATACAGGCTGCTAGGAGCATGTTCTTCCAACCACCAATAGTCATCTAGTATATCTTTAATTCCACTGTGCATAGGAGTGGAAATGTATATAATATATTTAGTGTGACTGGAATTGCAGGTTACTTAGACATTTGTTATAATCAACTGTTATTTTAAAGCAAACCTCTAAAAAATAAAATGGGCACAATTATTTAATTTAATTATGGTTCCAATATAATTTTTGATTTGACTTATTTTAATCTGTATTTGCAGAAGAAATTGATGTTGATGTTGAAAGCACAGACTATTTAACTGCAGACCTGGATTGGAGCAGCAGTAGTAGCAGCGTGAGTGACTTGGATGAGAGAGGGAGCTTGCAGAGCCTCTGCAGTGACGAAGGATACTCAAGTGCTGGCATTAAAAGGATACAACTACAAGACAATCCAAAAGCCAGTGTGACCCTATAAATCATCTTTTACACAAGGTGAGGGGGTGGAGTTTCAAACATCCCAGCAGTTCTCCCCCCACCCTAGGTTTCCCACGTCAGATACTGTCTTATCTAGCAACTGCTTCACACCATAATCTTGCACGTGAACTGTCCCACTCAGACTTTCTCCCAGCTCTGGTTCCTAACCCCTTCCCTATAGCTCCTGAGAAGTACATGGCTGTCAGTTTACACAATAAAGATGATATGCTGTCCCATCAGCCTGTACTTCTCCAGTAGACAACATTCCAGAAACACAATGAAGCACTCGAAGGAAAAAAATATATAAATATATATATTTCTATCTATGTGTACTGGGAGCTAAAGCGCTGTTCTGGTAATGCAGTAAAGTGGTAACTGTTATTCCACTTGCTCACCAGCTCTTCACCACATCTTTACCCACTAAAAATGGCCAAAACACAAGGTCTTGGTATATTTCTGTAACACCAAAACCTTTTATTTGTGGGTTGTTGTTTTGGGTTTTTTTTTTTCTCATCACGTGGGATTCCAATCTGGAAATGGTATGAAGGATTATGTCAAAAGCCTCTTGCTGTACAGCAAGGCCTTAGTTTACAGCTAATTATTTCCAATGAGAAGCCACCAGGAATCGATGGATAGGACGTGCATGTTAACTCCTTGGTTCTGGCTTAGAATGGTGAGAATGCTGCTAACCTGTTTTTAATTTTTTTCACAAAATTGTGCATTTGGTTTTATTTTTGCACTTAACCCAGCACAGTCTAAAATACAAAGCTGGAGCCTTATGGCTTCTTTTTGGAAATCTATAAAGCAACTTTTTTTTTTTTTTTCCTTTTTCTTTCTGTTGTATTTTTATGTATTTGGTGTCGGTTTTGCCTAATTGTCATCATCAATATATTTATAATTTCACCCTTATATAGGGGTCACACTATGTCATTTCTCTGTATGATTCCATGTTCCATATGGTATAACTGGAATCTTGAAACTGCAAAATGAGCTAGTTGGCACAAATTAGGCCCCGAGCAGAGATCAGTGTGTTCTCCTGCTAACTGTAAAAAAAAGAATTCAGGATACGAAGTGTTCAGTTATTTAACTCGTTATTACGTGATGCAGTAAAACCCCTGTTTCTTACTACTTAATTTTAATTTTTTAATTTTTCTTTCTTAAATTCCAAAGCAAAAAAGGAATATACCATGCACTACAATGCACAAAATCTTGATTGTTCTAAATCTAAAACCCAGTAGTTGGAAATTTAATCTAACAGTGTTTGGATGGGTACTTTGTCATCTGTGGTTAAAGGCAAATTGCACCCTAATGTCATTTTGTTTCACTTTGTAACATTCGCAGCTGCATAGGATTGTCCCTGTCCATATAAAGGATTTGTGTTTTGCTCAATGGGACAATCAGTTTTATTTCCTACCTCACAGAGAGATGAACAAACATGGCTTAGAGCAGGCAGAAGATAGTTTGCTTTAATTTTCGTTTTCTTATACCCTGCAAACAAGGTTTAGTTACAGTCAGCTCAGAAACCTTCAACACCTGCTCTTTGTGCTGTCCATACAGCATCATCTTGTCCTTATGACCGCTGTTCACACTACAATTTTCAGTGTTATCAGGAGCTAGACCTTATCCAATCCAGAACGCCTTAAGTCATAGGGAAGCCATAGAGTTAATGAAGCAATAACCCGAAGCATTAAGTTAACAAATCTGGTGACATCGCAGCAAAGTTCTGAACAGCACCCAGCTCCTGAATTCAATGAACTTTATTTAGCTCTTCCTAGTGTTTCGATTTCATACCCAAGTTTATTATCCTAAAGTGTAATTAACCCTTTTATCCCCAAACTTTTGATTGGTTAGATATTACTATTTTGTTTTATTGTTCTTGCATGTTTTAAGATGATTAACCAGCAATATAAAAGTCCAACTATCAATAGTAACCCATGGAGTACCAAAGGGGTATGCAGCGCCATTGCGCATCCGATGTTCAAAAGGTTAAACCTGTTTAAAATTGATAGTGTTCTATCCAACCCTCTGCAGTAATTAAGAATAACGTAGGATTGGAAACACAACAATTTATAAAAAAAATAATATATATATATATATATATAATTATACACCCTATTGGCAGGAATCAAATTAAACCCTTTGACATTAAGACATTTAGTTGTGTTCTAAATGACCCTCATAATGGCTATAAAGTAGAAATGAGGATAATAAACGAGTCTTTTAGCACAAAAAAGGGCTTAAGAAGATACTTATCTATTGCAGACCAGACAATGTTTTGGACTAATTACATTAGTAACTTGATTTCACCATTTCACAGACAGACTGTTTTTTTTTTTTTTTTTTTTTAGTTTTTTTTTCTTTTTTTTCTTCAAGTTTGAACTGGTCAAAAGTCCTAACGCTGTACAACCCTCTCATGTTATGATTGCTTATTGTTTATTTTGTTCTTGATTTCTAAGTAAAGAAATCTCTCCTGCTAAAAATTTTCTACCTTTATAAAAGAGAAGTATATGTTCTGCTCTAAAAAAAAAAAGCACACCTAGATGTACATAAATCACATGGAAATATATAACTATTTATTCATGTTTTGTATAGCTGATGTAATAGAGATTCTTATGAATTTGTGCTTTTATAAATGTTCTGAAACACTTTTGGTTTTGTATGTGTCTTTGTGTGGATAATTTGTGTGCATATATAGCCACTTCCCAAATGGAAATGGTAAATGTAGTCTAAAATCCTCATGTACAAATGTTTACACCGAATATTTTAGCACCTCATAACCGTCCCCAGGTCTAGAAAGCTAGTGTTACCCAGTTGTCATGAAATGGGGATGCCATGAATACATTGGCTATTAGTGGTGGTATTGGCAGTTATATGCCTTTATATATAGGCATCCATGTACCTTTTAATAATGTCACCTGGCTACAAAAAGCACTTGGTCAGAAGAACTGAATCTGATTGATTTATATACTGCAATTTAGTGAATTGAAAACTACATTTTGACATTTAGGCTTAAAGTAGCCAAGCTGCCACTGTAATTGAGATATAGAACTTTTCCAAATCAACAATTTTTGCCTAAAATTTAGAACTTTTAATTTTAGTTCAGTACACATCACTAAATCATAATGAAAGGGTTGTTTCTGAAGTATTCTATAACATTAATGCTTGAACTCGATGGCCATTTTACCATTATTTTTTTTTTCTTGGTTTAGAGATATAACACGATTTTCAAGTTATGGTTATGATGTTTGTCAAACTCGCAAATTAAGGTTTAGCATTTTCTCAGAATACCTAGTGTGTGATTTTTCTTTCTGTTATGGGAAATATTGCATTATCTGTGTTATGTTTTAACCAATTCCATGCACCATGATTGAAACAACACACATGTACATTAACTGTCTTCACTGTGCTGCAAACGCCATTTTGAAATCTATTCAGAACCAAAACAAACATCTCTTTTGTACAAAGCTCTTTAGGTAATGGGCATTCGCTTTAAAAGCTAGATAAAGCCTAAGGTCTTTAAAACAACACTACATACTATCTGCCTTTCATCAAAATGGGATCAATTTAGGTCAGCCTGTTCATGGAGAACTAAACTTTGGTATGTTCTGTTTAATACTATTTTCCACCCTAGTCATTTATTACATCATGAAATCTTTATGCTTATAGAGTTGTATTATTTTACAAGTTAGATTTACATACTTTTTTCTTTATCATGGTGTTATGAGGATGACACAGCCTTGCATTATAGAATAAATGGCGACAAGAAAACTATATTGAAATTTATTCCCACAAACCTTAGGTTTGTGTCATCTTTGACCATCTACGTGAGTGTAAGTATAAAACAGGTGTCTTCAGAAGAAATAGGCCCATATCTTAAAATTGTCTATATGGGTGTCAGATATTTGGTGCCTTGTTACATTTTTATTTAGCATGGTTTGCCAACTGAACAGATTACTTTTCCTTACATGTAAAAAAAAAAAAAAATAGATATAAAGTCTGAATAAGGTGACCGACTTCTTTATTGTACACGGCCTTGTTTTTACAAACCAGTCCATGAGCCTCCATCCAAATAGAGATACTATTATATTCTTATGAGAGCTTATGCTTACCAAGGTATATAACACATGTACTTTCCTACAATTAATTGATTGTAAATTCTCATGCTAAAAGCAATACTTATGTAGAAATGGTTTTATGGACATTGATGTAGGCGAGCTCAGCAATCCTGCAAGAAGCAAAGCATATTTGATACTCCATTGATTCCATCAGTTATAAGATTTGCTTTTTGATGTACCTTGATCAGAAACAAATCTTCTCAGCTGCAAACTGGTACTTCAGGTTCAAGAACTGTACATAGCCTGTGTGAGAATGTTACAGACATTAAAACACCAAACATACCATAATTTACATTCAAAACCTGGACCATTCAGTATCATTTGCCCTAATGTTTCACTGCGGGTGTCAATCATTTTGTACAATTTTTATAATCAAGGTCTATGAATGCATTGTTTTAAATTCCTTTATTTATGCGTCTTTTAAATGTTAGATGCAGTTGCTCATTTCCGATTCCCATTAACCATAGCAGCTATTCTTACCAGTATGATCACTATAAACTGCATAGCTCTTGCAACTTGTGAAGTTGAACTATTACTATAAAGGCTAACTTAATACTGCATCATTGTGATTAAGTTTTCATGTACTGAATTTGATTTGCTGGTACTTCTGTGGCATACTGTACCCCACTATCATGTATTAATTTATTGGATACCTCAAGTGACACTCTCATACATGAAATAACGTTCTCCTTTCTTTAGAAGAACCATTGACTATCTTGGAGGAAATATTTATCAGATACCTGCACCGTCACTCTTGACAAAACAGACTAAATACTAAACACAAACGGAAAATAAATCTATAATTCAGCACACTTGAAACATAGTACATAATAACCCATAGTGTTGCACTGGGCAAGTTCACTCCTAAATAAGATTAATCATATTTTAGATCAATCTTTCTATCTATATATTATTTTTTAATTATTATTATTTTTTTGTTCTTAAATAAAAAAATCAATCCTAAGGAAAGTGCCTATAAGTTTCACATCTTCTTAACGCCAAACCATTATTAAAACCTAAGACAGGCAGCCAAAAACATACTAGATACATATACAAGGCACATGCATAAAAATATGCATAGTTTTTTTCTAAATAATTAAATTTAACTAATTGTATCTCTTTTATTGTGATTTAGGATTTAATGGGCAACATTTTCTGTTTCTCTTTTTTTTGTGTGTGTGTTTTAAATGATGATGCAATCATCTATATGTAATATGGATAGTATAAAAATATGAATGTATATTTGGCTGATAGGATCATGAAACATTAGAATTCCTGTGGGTGATACTTCTAGCACAATTTAGGCATATATTATTTTTGTTTTGTTTTTTTGTTAAGGTTAAAAGAACTGTCGGACAAACCTTTTTTTTTTTTTTTTGTCAGAAGTATGTAAGCCTATTATACATGCTTCCATCCTTGGAGATAGAACCACATACGTTTAATGCTGAACACAACCTTCCAGGGAATGTGTATCAATGTTGCATTCGTACATATTTTTGCTGTTGGTATTGCCACATCTTGCACATGAGACTGGTGCACTAAGTGACCAGATTACTATATTCTTTTACATCCACAGGTAATCTAGATGTTTTTCCTTATGTGCTAAAACAACAATATGAGGAGTATATATATTAAAACCTTATAGTTTTAGACCCACCGTTTGCCCCTTTTGTAAGAACCCTTTAAGCAAAATTGCTTGTGCAAATCCCACCAGCTCACTTTCAATGGCTGTCCACTACCTGTAGAAGTTCAGCCAGTATTGACCTAAAATAAATGCTAAATTTAAAGTGACCTTCAATTTTTCGAGGCTACTTCACACAGGAAAATTTATATTTTAAAATATAAAACTGAAAATTATTTTCACTTACATAATCTCTACAATAAAGTGCTTTCATATAAAAAAACATGTAAACGTGTAATTATATATATATTTGCACAATGGCGATACTTGATATAACATACAATTATATTACATTATTGTATTACATGGAAAATCTATAATATTGTATATGTGTTCCCCAGATGTTCAGTCTTTCTAATAAGGATCTCTCCCAGTAAGTGAGAAATTGTGTTAATTTCACTCTTCCTAGGGAAGGGCTATTTCTTTAACATTCTATAAATCTTTGCGTTCTTGCCTTTTTTATGTTGTGGTTTATTTTTATTTGCCCTACATTATGTTTTCCGTTGTAGTTATTTGTGATTCTTATTAGCAGTCTTCCAAAACTAATGAAATAAAAAGGGGGAACCCACATTCTATATAGCTGATTGCACTAAAATGGTATGTGACACACTCCTCTGTTGGCAGGAATATGCCCTAATCGACTGCGATAAATACTCTTGTTTCTGTTCTCTCCTGTATGCTATGTTTGATCACATAATGGTGCTTTTATACTGCATTCAGCACATCCATTTTTAGAGTCTACGTTTTAGATAAACAAAAAAGGAAAAAAAAAAAACTTGCTGTGTTTATGGAACTACTTCTGTATTGTTGAAAATGTTGTAAAAATAAAAGAAAAAATATTTAATTACTACAGTTGTTCTGATTGATTTCTTTTTAACAGACTATATGCTTACATGTATAATTTAAATAGGACCCAGTTACCTAAAGTGTGTGTGTGTATATGTATATATATATATATATATATTTTGTACATATAAATGCATCATATTCAAACACAGGGCAACACAGAAAAACCCATGCCTTAATTTGGATTCTTATTTGACTGCAAGTTTGGCTCTGCCATTTTAAATATAAGATTTTGTGTATAAATGTGTGGCCTTGTAAAATTGTTCCGCTTTTTAAAAGGGACAGAAAATTGTTACCATGCTTACCTTAATTTTCTTTTCCTGTCTATTATCCAGCATTGTCAGCATTACCTATGGGTTAAGCTCTTCCCTCTTAGCTGATATAACTGGAATCTAAAATTAAAATAATGTTATATAAGAGCGTTGGCTCCCCATATTTAGCAGTCTCATAATTAAGGCAGTCCAGACAGTGGAAGGGATTGATGATGCTGACATGGATAATAGCCAGGAAAAGAAAATTACAGTAAGTATGGCAATAATTTTCTGTGTTCCTGGCTAATCCATGTCAGCATCACCTATGAGATTTCCCAAGTTTACCAATGGGGGTGTGGGAATAAAACACAAATGCACCCAATCAATGCAAATCAAATTTTAATTCAAATATTAATGGCAGAATCAAGGACTTTCCTCCCAAGACACGAAAGTGTTGGAGGAAGACCAGGTAGCCACCCTGCAAATTTCCTCCATTGAATTATCCGTTAAAGAAGCCCTAGATGCCGAGACAGCCCTGGTAAAGTGAGCCTTGATTCCCTCTGGTACCTTCTTTCTGGCTACCTTGTATGCCTTCTGAATTGTAGAAGTAATCCATCTGCAAATTGTAGAAATAAAGGCAGCCATACCTTGGTAACCAAATGGCACCACGAAAAGCTTGGTTGTTATTCTAAATTCCTTGGTTTGATCAAGATACTTGTAGCAATCTGACCACATTCAAGGTGTGCCAATGTGTTTCTTCAGATTAAGGATTCTTATTGAAGGTAATATAATTTCTAGATTTAGATGGAATTTTGAAAGGGCTTTAGGAGTAAATTCTGGAACCAATCTCTGAACTGCATTATCTTCCAAGATTTGAGTGAATTGATGTTCAGACGAAAGGGCCTGGAGTTCAGAAGCCCTTCTAGCAGACGTGATGGCAGAAATAAATTTTTTCATTGTCAAGTCCCATAGGTATGATGAATTCATAGGTTCAAATGGTGCATCAGTTAAACTGTGTAGCACTGTTGGTAGATCCCATGCTGGAATAACCTTTTCAGTTGTTGGTCTGATTCTAATTGTCCCTTTATAAATCGCTTGATTGTAGGATCTAGAGCCCATTGGACATTAGATATGGCTGAGAAGGTGGATAATTGAACCTTCAGGGAGCTGAGACTCAATCCTTATTTTTCTAGTCCCTTTTGTAAAAATTCTAACAAGTTAGGAAGGTTTATTGAAATGAAATATTTATACACATATGTTCTCCAAATCCTATAGTACACTTTGGATGTGTTGGGTTTTCTTGCCTGGAAATTGTATTTACCACACTCTGAAATTCCTTTAGCTTTTAGGACATTCTTTTACATTTCCAAGCCTTTAACCCCTTAAGGACACATGACATGTGTGACATGTCATGATTCCCTTTTATTCCAGAAGTTTGGTCCTTAAGGGGTTAAACGAAGAATGGCAGGATCGTCGTGGAGAACTGGACCATGTGAAAAGAGATTCCACTGGATTGGTAGTTCCCATGGATCTTCTAGTATCATGCTCAGAAGTAGTGTGAACCAAGGTCTCCTTGGCCAATGCAGAAGAATCACTATAACCTCTACTCTCTCCTCCCAGATTTTCTTGAGTGTTCTCGGAATTAGCAGAAGAGGAGGGAAGACATGGCCCAGCTGAAATTCCCATTTTTTTGTGTTGGCAAGTCTTGACCTTTTGCTCTCCAGTTGAATCTCCTTGAAAAATACAAAGGAGCTGTTTGTTTCTGAAGGTCGTCAGATCTATATCTGGTACACCACATAGATCACGTTTTTGGAAAACATCCAAACTCCGTTTCTGTTCTCCTGGATCTACAGAATGTCGGCAAAGATAATCTGTGACAGTGTTCTTTAGTCCTTGTAGGTGAAGCACAGACAATCCTTCCAGATTCTGTTGTGACAAGAATATTATTGGTTTGGATTCTTGTATCCGTCTATTTTTCTTTGTCCCTCCCTGATGATTGATGTAGGACATGCAGTTGTGTTGTCCACCCTTACCTTCACCCATTTGTTCTTTAGGAATTACTTGAATATCAGTAAAGCCTTGTAAACTGCCCTCATTTCAAGATGTTCGAGTGGAGGTTACAGCATCTCATAGGCCATATTCACTGGGCTACCTGTTTTTTGTTTTGTGCTCCCCATCTTCTCCCGCTGGAATCTGTTGTCACAAATTCCCATTCTGGTACTTCTAAAAGGAAGCCTCTTCTTATATTTTCCTCTTTCATCCACCATTGAAGAGAAAGTCTTACTTCCACTGTCATCCATATTTTTGATCCCATTCTTGGATTTCTTGAATTCATTGATCTAAAAAGTTTTTCTGTGCTGTTATGAGGTTCCAATGGGCCCATCTTACTAACCCAACTGTTGATGACATTGTTCCCAGAAGACTCTTGTAATCTGTGGTAGTCATGTGATTGCATACTATTGCTGAAGAGACTTTCCCAATAGGTCTTGCTATCCTGTCTTCTGCTAAAGTTATCCAGCTTTTTCTTGTGTTGATATTGGCCCCCAAGAAATGTATTTCCTGCGACAGTTGTAGTTGACTCTTGATGATGTTTATTATCCAATTGAACTTGTAACTTCTGGAACACCATATCTGTATCTTCTTTTGGTTTTCTCTGGCATGTGTTCACAATTAGGAAAAAAGACTGCTGGATATGGAGGTGCGACTCTCTTATATAACAATTTTTTATTTTTTCCTGTCTTATCAGCTGAGGGGGAGGAATTTAACCCATAGGTGATGCTGAAATGGATTAGCCATGAAATTCTAATTAATCATATTATGAATGTAGTTAGCCAGGAAGGGAACCTTTCCCTTTCTGAGTCCACCTCCTCCGGTCACCCGAAGCTAGTGTGCGCATAAAAAAAAAAAAAAAAAAAGTTTAAAAAAATAAAATAAAAAATCTGTACAGAATCTGATCAAGTTCTTCTTTGGGACAGAATTTATCATATCTTATTGTTTTACAGTATAGAATGCCAATCTCTGCTCTTGGCAAAATGTCAAGTCTAAATGGGTTGTCATTTTTTTGTGCAGTTCTGTTAATGAGCAGGTTACCAAACCACTGTCTCAACGGTCCCTGTATATATTTATATCATGGTTTCATTTTTTTTCAATCAAGTTTTCTAGCCTTACTTTATACATAAAATCTTCCATTCGTTTCATTAATTTTCTAGCATGCCTTCTGATTCCAAAACATTCTTCTTTTATAATGAGACCAGTTTATTATTATTTATTTGTGCTCTTGTCCGTTGACTTTATACCATTTTTTTTTAAAGCATGACAATACCTTACTTACCTTTGCAACTGTTACCTGACATTACACATTGTTGCTCAGTCTGTTGTCTATAATGAAGTCCTTCTCATTTGTTTTCCCTAACTCTATGCTATTTACAATTATTTATATAGCGCCAATACATCAACATATTCCACAGCGCTGTAAATAGGAAACAAGACAAACATTTAATTGTAAAAAACAAAACACGTATGGCATATGGGAACAGTATGTGAATCTAACGGGGTGTAAGTAGCTTGTGCATGCCTCACCTCAAATTGCATAATTATCTCCATTCATTTTACAGGGTTATTCACTTAAGTGAGACTTCATAGTGAATTATAAATTAATTTCACATTTAAGGCCAGAATAGCCAAACTGAACAAATTAGACCTAGAGAATTTTTCCATGTTTGTTATTTTGACCTTAAATTTGACATTCACATTTAATTCTAGCTGGTAAATAATCTTGTAAAACTCATATGCTACTTGGCTGCCCAGCCCCTTTAATTGTCCATATTCCTCTACAGCAAAGTAATATCTTGCTCATACTGCATTATATTACCTTTTTTTATTTATTGGTCATCTGTAAACATTGACACAAACGTCAATGCCTATTGTAAGATCATTGATAAACAGAAGTGTACCCACACAGGACCTTTGTCTAGGTATTCCACTTAAGTTTGTCCACTCTACTCTCTGCACTCTATTTTAAAGCGAATGTGCAATTCAAGAACAAAACTTTTCATCTACACAAATTGTCTTGGCAAATTCAAGAGATCATATCTACTGTAATTTGAATTCAAAGAAACACCCTTCTACTGAATTATTCATAGAATGCAATTAAATGAATACTCCAAGCACCATAAACAATATAGTTCTCTGTAGTGTTATGATGCGTGGGGTGATCCTTTTGGTTTGGCATACTTGGGCTTTTGTAGAAATCATGTTGATTACTACTAGTGACATTGGTTTACACAATGAATACCTTCCGATAACCACTCAAATCACAGGTTTTTAGCTCACAGGTCTGTAATTTCCAGGAATCTCTTCATCAATATGGGCACTAAATTAGCTTTTCTCCAATCCTATGGCATGATTCCGGAAAGAAAAGCATCCTGAAAGATTAAAAACAGCGATTTGAATATTAACCATGCTTAGCTCTCTAAGTACTTGTTGGTGGACACCATCTGGTCTCAGGGCTTTGCTTACATCAATGTTATTTAATTGCTGTAGAACATTGTTCTGTGTCATCCAATCGCCTGTTTGCTGTAAGGTGACTTTTAAACAATTTTTATGTGTGTATGTTGGGATTTGGATATCTACCTCTATAGGACGAAATCGGTTCATCAGGATGAAAGATTTTTAAACAAATCTGAATAGTTGATTATTTAAAAAAAATAATAATAATTTTTAAACTCTCTTGTATTCTACTTTGTCGTATTAAGCACCAGGTTTATTATTTTGCGCTAACCAGTGAATGCAGATTTCTGTGTGTGTCCTGATGAAAGTCTGTGTGTAACAGACTGAAACGTCGATTCAATTTTTAAAGCTAATTAAAAGCTATGTTTTATTTTACTTACAAGTCCTGGGAGTGCTATCTGGATCATTTGCTCCTGTATGTTTGCCTGACAAGCACCGGGCAAGTATATTTACTGTATATGGCGTGCAGGATTATTTTTCTTTCCTATTGCTCTTTTCTTGATCCTCATATACAATTTTGGTGAACCAACACTTTAATTCTTGGTATTTCTTTTTTTTTTTTTATAACCTAATATTTTTGCATTTGTTTCACCAGTGCATTTAAAGTTCTGCACATCATTGTAGTATAGTTTTGATGCTATGAATTTGGAATGAATGATTTCTGGGAGAACTATATAAATACTGAACTCTGTGTCTGTGTTCTGTAACGACTCTTAAAGGACCACTCTAGTGCCAGGAAAACATACTCGTTTTCCTGGCACTAGAGTGCCCTGAGGGTGCCCCCACCCTCAGGGACCCCCTCCCGCCCGGCTCTGGAAAGGGGAAAAGGGGTAAAACTTACCTTTTTCCAGCGCTGAGCGGGGAGCTCTCCTCCTCTTCTCCGCCGGCTGAATGCGCACGCGCGGCAAGAGCTGCGCACGCATTCAGCCGGTCGCATAAGAAAGCATTTACAATGCTTTCCTATGGACGCTTGCGTGCTCTCACTGTGATTTTCACAGTGAGAATCACGCAAGCGCCTCTAGCGGCTGTCAATGAGACAGCCACTAGAGGATTAAGGGGAAGGCTTAACCCATTAATAAACATAGCAGTTTCTCTGAAACTGCTATGTTTATAAAAAAAATGGGTTAACCCTAGCTGGACCTGGCACCCAGACCACTTCATTAACTGAAGTGGTCTGGGTGCCTAGAGTGGTCCTTTAATAGAATTCCTGACACCCTGCAAACTCAACAGCACTATATTTAAGGTGCACTTCACCTACACGCACTCTCCTGAGAGAGGTGAGATCAAAACTACACTCTATCATTATTTACTGTGGATAAAGGCTGTACTATATCCTATAGGCAACCTGCAAATAAAAAGAAAATACATCTATCTCTTTGCACTTGTCCCATTGAAAAGAGTAATAACAGAAGGGAACTGCTATCCCTTGTACATCTTGCATAATACTATCTACTCAAACTAGATTAGGACATTAAAGGGAAACTCTAGATTAATAAATTTTTTAAACATTTTAAATGCATACGATTAAGGCATTTAAGTTAATTTTATTTACTGGGGGTTTTTTTTCCCCTCAAAGAAACTTTCTCCAACACTTAAAGATATAATTAGTGAAGCTAATGTTGATCTTCCAATTTTTCTGCACTCTATCCATACATAGCAAGAGAGGGAGCGACACTACAGGGAGGTATGTAGAATCTACTATATATATGTACTCGACACAAAGAATATAATTGTCTGCAAACGAAGGCTAGCTGTTGGATAAATGTGACGTAGCCACAACATAAATAATATATTTCTTGCTGGCTGATTGACAGACAAAGGATCTAGAGCTACACCCCAGTTAAAAAATAAAATAAAATCAATATATATCCTATTTGGTTGTGTATCTAGCTGAAATTCTGCAGAGAAAGGGCCTCTTGCACCACAATTGTAGCTTAAAGGAGCCCTGTACCCAGAATATTTGTATGAGAAATTCAATGCGTTAAATTAGTAAATATACCATTACCACCTGCTTTCTCATACAAGGAACCATTAGTGATTGTATAGAGACTGGCTGTGTCTCTACATGTGTTTATCTTGTCATGTCACTGGCATGGCATTTTTTGCCACTGCACCCATGCCTCTGATGTACAGTAGTTTGAAGACACTTGTGTAGGATGCATTCTGCCAAGCAGCAGCACTGGATCTCATAGACCTCTTCTAACACTACCAGAAATGTTTGTAATAACCTACAACTTTTGCTTCCTTTTAGCTTCTCAATCAGTGTAATTGAAATTTGATTTAACTGATTAGGCAGCATTACCCATCCTGAGGTCTCCACACTAACCTGGATTTCTCTATATTTATTTAGAAATGGAGACTGATCAAACTATTCTAAACTTACACATTCAAACATTCAACGCTTGGAAATGGGTACGACGAGGCTGATGATTCTGGCTGAGCTCAGTAGGTGATGCGCTTGCATGATACACCGTTTCATGGTTATTAACTAAACTCCACATTTAAAGGGACACGGTTGACTGATTAGGTCTGAGTGATGGACAGACAGCCTGGTGTGTATTCATACCACGTTGAAATGCCATTAACTTAGACGGACCGGCCTCATTTCCAGGTGGGTCTGCCCCTTTGGGAGCTGAGCTAGTGCTGCAATCGCGTCACTGGTCTGCCCCCTTTACCTCCCTCCCAAATGTTGACCCGGTTCTCAGGACATTGGTGGGAGGGAAGTATGACTCTGGTAGATGTTATGTACTGCTTTAGTCCTACAAGCATAGGGCAGCTGTGACAACACTCAGCCAATCACTGCTGATATTTCCTCGTTGGTCCAAGCAGCACTGAGACTGCTGGGTGTTCTCGTCTAGCATTAAACCATTAACACGGTTATTTACTAGTGAATTTCAAATTGAAGGTCAGAGTAGCTATTTTGACCATAAATTGGAAATCACGCTGAATTCTCACTTTAGTATATATCTTGTAAAAATGGCGTAACACTGAATGAAAGGATGGTGCCACGGGACTTCACACACTATAACCACTTCAATTAGATGAAACAGTTTTCGGTCTCTACAGTGTCCATTTACGCACACCAAATCTGTATTGCAAAATGTAAGCAAAATTAAAAACCATGGAAAGAAAAATCTCTCCAATTCATCCCTAGTCAAAACGTGTTTATTTTAGTCGGAATATCGCATAACATTTCCTTTGGGTTATGGTCAGGTCAGTGCTTTTACCTACACGATTGGGTTCTAAAGTGAGAATTGTCAGGAATTCAAAGTCAATTTCAGATTTAAGGCCAAGGTAGCTGAACTTAAAGTTCCTGACACTTCCCACTTTAATAAAAAAAACTATTAACCATTTCAAATTAAACATATCTTAATCCATTAAGTAGTAGATCTGTGTTTAGAACCATTGTTGTGCAAAATGACTCACATTCTGTTCAACATCAGATCACAGATAGATCCTCTGATATTCTGTTGTACAATTTAAAACAACAATGCAGAATTCATTAGTGTTTATTCATCAACATTAAATTTAGTTAACTGAAATCCGTACTGCAATATTCAGCTGACAAGGGATGATCTTATTATTCTCCGCTCTAGCGATAGTCATTTAACTATTTAAGCTTAAATTGTGCAATTAGGTTTTCAATTCATATTTAGATAATAACCTCCCCTCCCCCGTGTCTCCGATGATGGCTAACTGTCTGTGTCCTGAGGATGTGTCTCTTTAAGCTTTTTCTATCAGATTTCTTAGGACAATGGGGGAAAGAGAATGAAGACAATCAGACATTTCTGCTGCAAAGGATTTATAAATCAGGCAGTTATGGTTCTTTTACAATACTCCCGAGGAATGAGATATGTAACACATAGGGATTTATTTACTAAACGTGAACTCTAGTGAACCAAAAACAGAATTGCAGAATTTAAGCTAAAATATCCTAACTGTGACTATATGACCTAACTTGTAAGCCGGTTTGAGTAGAGTCCTCAAACCTCTTTTTCTTTTTTCTGTTGACTTTTTGTTGTTGTCAATTACTTGATTTTTTTTAAAATTCGTTATTGTTGCTTAAATGTTGTGATTTCACTTTTTAATTTGTTAAAATTCATTTTGTAGTAAAAATCCCCTTTTATGTTGTGTATGTGACCTCTGAATTTTCTCATTTTATTTTAGCATTCCTACGAAGGATGTATGTTCTTAGTTAGCCATTGAGTAGTAAAAGAGAAGTGCTTTTAAATTTGGCTGAGCTTGCACCCTGACAGATGATCAGACTGGATGTGTGCTGCCACCACCAGTATACCTCCATCCCAGCAGCAGGTAGGTAGGTTGTACCTACCCAAGAATGAGCTCCAAACTTGCAGATCCTCCCGATGTCTGTGGGTGATTCGAATAAAGTGAAACGGCTGTTTGACTCCGACCGTCGCTAATGAAAGGCGCCGGCTAAAAGCTCTACCCATCAGCAGCACCCGACAGGCAAAGTTCAGATGCCCTAGCAGTGCCTGTAACTGCCGCAGCTGTACCTTTTTTGCACCCTTAACCGAATCCACCAGACACAGCAGGTGATGCAGTTTCTCTTCCGGCAACCGGAAAACCATATACCGCGAGTCCACCTCAATCCCCAGGTAGGAGAGAACCCCCACCGGCCCAACCGTCTATTCCCCCGCTATGGGCACACCAAAATCCGACGCGACAGCTCGGAATGAATCTAAGAGCCCCACGCAGTCATCCAACTTCTGTGGGCCCACAAACAAAAAATCGTCCAAATAGTGAGTCAGCGACGCCAACCCGGATACCTGAGCAACCACCCATTCCAAAAAGGACGCGAACATCTCAAAATAAGAACAGGAGATGGCGCAGCCCATTGGCAAACACATATCTACGAAAAAGGAACCCTGAAACCGGCAACCCAACAGGTGAAAGCAGTCCGGGTGGACCGGGAGCAGTCGAAAAACTGACTCGATGTCCGACTTGGCCAACTGAGCTCCTCTCCCTTCCTCCCGGACCAACTCCAGAGCCCGATCAAAGGAGGCATAGCGAACGTGCGTCACCTCCCTGTCAATGTCATCATTCACCGATCCGCCTGACGGGTAGGACAGGTGGTGAATGAGACGAAAGGATCCAGGCTCCTTCTTAGGGACTAATCCGAACGGGGAGACCCGCAAATTGGGAAATGGCGGCGTATTAAATGGGCCGGCCATCCTGCCCAACTGAACTTCTTTCATCAACTTCCCCTCTAATATCTCTTCTTTACCCACAACCGAACGCAGATTGTCCGCTAATGAAGGGGAATCCGAATGAACAAACGGAATCCAAAACCCTACCGAAAACCCCTCCAGTAGGACCTCTGCGTCCTTACGCTTGTGGTACTTGGCGAGCCAAGGGCGCATCCTTAGGACGCTCACCGGAGTCCTCCCCTCTAGGGAGATCCTCCCTAGAGGGCCTCCCTCCTTGCCTACCCTTCTTGAAGCAGCGTAGGGCCGGGTGGGCCCCTCCACAATGCGAGCACTCGTGTCTGAATCGACACGATCCAAACCACTTGCAATGGCTCTCTTTGTAGAGCCAACAGACGCCCCTGCGCTGCCCAGCCGGCGCACTGGACGGTGCGCCGGCTGCACCAGGAAAGGGGGACGGACGACTGGGGGTCATCAACAAGAGCCAAAGGCTCCCGTCCTGTACCCCAAAGTCCATACCCGGACACACCGCCAACTTCTGGCGAAATTGTTGGTCATAGCGGAACCAACATTGACCACCATAAACCTTGTATGCCCCCCATATCAAATCTAAGTACCCAAACAACGCAGGTGCCTTCTCAGGGAAGGCCCGCATCAACACGCTCGCAAATATGGAGAACCCTTGAAGCCAGTTGCCAAATGTACGCGGCAGCTGCTTACCCTTCTCGCCGGCTGCCGACTCCCCCTGTCGCGGTCTATCCACTGACTCCCGGTCCGGAGGGACCAGGGACAGAACATCTACGTACTCACCTTTTATGATCTTCTCCTTAACCTCTAACACCACATGCATACCTAGGGGGGACAATTCGCAACCCGGCAAGCACCCCCGCACTCCCCCAGAGCAACCCACTTGGCGACTCGTATCCCCTGACTGGGAAGGGAGCGTGCTAGCAGCTGGGCCTGGGAGCCTCTCTAAAACTGCCCTTAGCAACCCCAGCACCTCTTCCCCCCCAAACCCCCTATTCCTATCTACCGCCAGCGCATCCCAAGCGCTGGCGCAACACTCACCTATTGCTGCCTGAGGATGCTGGGATGCCTCCTCCTCCGATCCAGAACTGGACCCTGCCGAGGTATGGGGGGACCCACGGTCATCCTCCTGGCCCGACCGCCCTCTTCGGATACTGCCACTGCTGCTAGCCGGCTCCAAAACCGGCGTAATCCCCGTGGAAGGCACGGTGGAACGCAAGGCCTGTGACGGCCGCGCTCTCCTGTGCATGCCGTCACGTACGCGCCTTGCATCCTGACATTTTCCTCCGGCGTGCGCACGCTCGGCGTGCGCTGTGACATCACTTCCGGTTGGGCCGGAAGAGAAGATCTTCCGGCCTCACCTCCGTCATTACCGCTGCCGCCATCTTGGGCCTGGACACCAGGCAAAGTCCGGCTCCTTCGCCTCCTGGGGACCGATGGCCGCTCCAAGTGCGAGGCCGAGCCGCCACCATGTCTCCGCTCACGCTGCCGGACCGGGCTCGGGGAAAGGCGCGACGGAGGCCGCGATCTCCTGGCCCTCCGTCCGCCAGATGCCACAGGCTGACCGGGCGCCTCTCCTTCCTCCTGGGCCATGCTCCTCACCCCTGACATCAATTCATCCAGGGCCCCTCGACCGTGGGCCTCAAGGTAAGTCTGCAAAAGCCTCTGTAAGTCAGCAGCTGGGGCAGCCATCACAGCAAAATAGTTCAGGGTAGATTCGTCGTTTAGGTGATATGCCAAAAATATATATATATATATATATATTTTTTTTTTTTTTTGGAGAATAATAATAATAACAGTCAGCTAAGAAACAGTCAGGAGCCCTCAACTGATCCTGCCGACTGGTAAGTCCCCTCCCTCTCCCCTTCCTTAAGAAACCCCAAGTCTTAGCAACATTGTATCTTTTATTGATCCATCCCACAATCTTGGGCAGCAGTCATGTTCCCCCTTCTTTATTATTCCAGGGGGATTCTGGATGCAGTGCTCTGTGGACCCCAGAGATGGAGTCAAACAGTTACTAAACAGTTTACAGTTTGATTACATGCATTGAGTGGAGGAGGGTTCCAGGGTACTTCTGGCAACATGTCGACTACAGCTCCCTGTAGTGGTTATGGTGCTTGGAGTGTTTATTATGGTTTTAAATTGTGTCAGCACCTTTCCTGATGGTTTTATAAATAACATATCTTTCACTATAATTGAATCCTCTTTTATATTGTCTGGGATTTGTTCTGTTTTTTTTTTTTTCTTCTTTTTCTTTCTCGAGTATACATTATTCCAGACAGGTGTGTGCAGGGGATGTGCCAGGTGTGGCCAGACACACCCTAATGCACACCCACATTGTTTTTCCTGTCCCCTGTTAAGTTCTCAGTGGGCCCTTTTGTGTCATTGTTATCATTAGAACAATAATGTGCATTTTAGCACATTTTTTGTTAAAAAGAGTAAAGTTGATCAGGTAATTTCTCTAGGTGCATACCCTAATGTAATATGCTGCACACATTTGAGTGAAAACAAAAGTGTTTTTGTTGTTACTTGTTGTTTTTGTTGTTGCTCCTTAATGGATATTGTTAGAAACAAGTGTGCCTCATACCTCAAATGTCAATCTATGGTTCATTATCATATGCTGTACCTGTATACAGGAGCACTCTCGGGTGCAGGTCAGCGGTCACTTGAATGGGTGACTTGAGAGTACAGGTGGCTGTCCACAATAGCAAATATTGGCCAGTCTCTATACAAAGATAAGGTACCGGTAGTTACATAAAAGTATGAGACCACGTCAATAAAAGAAAAGCACACACCTACTAGATTTGGGGGTTATGCGAGCATTAGAAAAGGGAAAAGGACCAGTCAGTGAGGTTTTAGGTGTGGTATCCAGGACCCGACTTAGTGACAGGGTTATTTACTAAAATGAGAATTCAGAATGAATTTCAACTTTGAGGCCAAAGTAGGGGAACTGAAAGGATAACTGACTAAGAGAATTTTTGGTACCGAATTCAGTATGGTATCGCCTGTGTCTCTGTCTCTGTAATTGGAACCAACTAAGAACCGCCCAGGGTGTACGAGTCTCAACATTCTTTCTTTACTTATTTACAAATTCCTACATTATGATCACTCTCAAGGTGGAAAATTATGTGTATAACATGTATGCTCATATGCTTATTCTTTTGTATTCTTAATATGTTTGATTATCTGTTCCTTTTTGTATATATTGTTTTAGTTGTTCAATAAAATTCTATCCTAACATATGGTCGCAGACTACCAACAACTTGCTAGATAGATTACATATCAAGGGCACTCTAAGATCTCAGAGTATCCTTACGCAGTTACAAACCTGAATCGGTCAGGTGTTATACATACAGATGAAAAGATGACATGTTGAACATACATATAACCATGTAGCCTCCACTGCCCATGCCTTCTTCGGCAGTGTCCGCCAAATGCCAATCTCTGATGCACCTTCTCCATCTGTATAAGTGATTCTTTTTTTAACCGATTGTATGTTTTCCTATATATCTCTTGAACGACATGTACAAAGTGGCTTGTATACCATTGCTTGATTATCTTTTTATTATGATTCCATATGTTTGATATTCTTTAATGAAAAGAAATTGAATTTAAAAAAGAGAGAATTTTATGGCCTTAAATATAAAATTCACTTTGAGTTCTCGCTTTAGGGAATAACCTTGCTAGTCTACATACTGGAAACCATAGGGGTTTATTTAGTCTGTGCTGTCAAAAAAAGCTAGAAGGCATGTTTTCCGTGTACAGGCAGAGTCTTACAGCAATGGATTGCAGACTCAAAAATGTTAAGTGCATTTGACCTGGCTGCATCTACCCCTATCTAGCATACTTCAATACACAGGACACAACAACACACACACGTCATTTACATATCAAAACAAAACATCTAACAGCAGCAGAAAGAGATCAGGTCTATAATGGTGGTGTACCATGTAAGCAAATATAGCAACGTCTCCAAAGGTGATGGTCATCATAGCCGGACACACATTATAGCGAAAAAAAAAAGTAATTATTAAAAAAAAAAAACTTTTTTTTTTTTTGCTTGCTCAATTAGATTTTTTTTATTACTAGGACTTAGATGAAAATCAGCTCACATTTAGGTCAAATTAATACAGGAATGCAGGTAATCCTTAAGGGCTCACAAATGTGGTTTTCCCTACCATAGCTGATTTCTAAAATGAATCCTAATGGATACTGAACAGCTAGTGTAAGGACTGACAATAGGATGATGTATTAGCACAGCTATAAGGAAGATAAGCCTTACAGCAGCATGTATTATGGTCTGTAAGGGTCAAAGATATTATGTGGGAGCCTGATACACATGGGTTACAATAGTTAAGAAGGGCAATAATGAATGTGTGAACAAGAGGTTTGGTTATATCGTGTATTTTTCTGTCGGAAATTTTTTAGAAAGATTAATAATCTGTTACTTTGATAGATATCCATCATTAACGTACTTGGAAACCAGAGTAATCTCTCCAACCCAGCCCTAGTCAAAGCCAGGGCCAATGCAAGGATTCTTGCTGCCCATGGCAACAATCCATTTTGCCTCCCCCTCATTAATGCAACTACATTCTCGCAGAGGTTGATTCACTAAATGCTGAATTGCAAAGAAGAGACATTTAGGGAAGGAGACGCATTATAGGGACACTATAGGCACCCAGACCACTTCAGCTCATTGAAGTGGTCTGGGTGCAGTGTCCCTATTGCACTTAGTGCTGCAATGGAAAACATTGCCGTTTGTGTGTATTAGATACTGTTTGTGCAGTGAATGCAAAGTGTGTGTTTGTGTAACAGATGCAGTGTGTATAGTGAACGCAGAGTGTGTTTGAGTAGTGGATGTAGTGTGTGTACAGTGATGTAGTGTGTGTTTGTGTAGTGGATGTAGTGTTTGTATGTACTAGATGAAATGTGTTTAGTGGATGCAGTGTCTGTAGTGGATGTAGTGTGTGTATTAGACGCAGTGTCTGTGTATAGTGAATGCAGAGTGTTTCAATTTTTGGTGGATGTAGTGTGTGTACTGTGAATACAGGATGTTTGTGTAGTGGATGCTGTGTGTCAGTATAGTGAATCCAGAGTGTGTGCATAGTTTAGTGAATGGAGAGTGTGTGTTAGTGTGTAGTGAATGCAGAGTGTGTCAGTGTAATGAATGTAGTGTGTGTGTTAGTGCAGTGAATGCAGAGTGTGTGTAAATGTGTAGTGAATGCAGAGTGTGTGTTAATGTGTAGTGAATGCAGAGAGTGTGTTAGTGTGTAGCGGATGCAGAGTGTGTGTTAGTGTAGTGAATGCAGAGTGTTAATGTGTAGTGAATGCAGAGAGTGTTTGTGTAGTGGATGTAGTGTTTGTATGTACTAGATGAAATGTGTTTAGTGGATGCAGTGTCTGTAGTGGATGTAGTGTGTATTAGACGCAGTGTCTGTGTATAGTGAATGCAGAGTGTTTCAATTTGTGGTGGATGTAGTGTGTGTACTGTGAATACAGGATGTTTGTGTAGTGGATGCTGTGTGTACAGTTGATGCAGAGTGTATGTTAGTGTAGTGAATGCAGAGTGTGTGCATAGTTTAGTGAATGCAGAGTGTGTGTTAGTGTGTAATAAATGCCGAGTGTGTGTTAGGGTGTAGTGAATGCAGAGTGTGTCAGTGTAATGAATGTTGTGTGTGTGTAAATTTGTAGTGAACGCAGAGTGTGTGCTAATGTGTAGTGAATGCAGAGAGTGTGTTAGTGTAGTGAATGCAGAGAGTGTGTTAATGTGTAGTGAATGCAGAGAGTGTGTTAGTGTGTAGCGGATGCAGAGTGTGTGTTAGTGTAGTGTATGCAGAGAGTGTGTTAGTGTGTAGCGGATGCAGAGTGTGTGTCAGTATAGTGGATGCAGTGAGTGTGTTAGTGTGTAGTGTATGCAGAGTGCATGTTGTATTAGTGAATGCAGTGTGTGTATTGTATTAGTGTATTAGTGTATGCAGTGTGTGTTAGTGTATGCAGTGTGTGTGTGTTGTGTTAGTGTATGCAGAATGTGTGTTGTGTTAGTGTATGCAGTGTGTGTGTTGTATTAGTGTATGCAGTGTGTGTTGGTGTATGCAGAGTGTGTTGGTATATTCAGAGTGTGTTGTGTTAGTGTATGCAGAGTGTGTGTTGTGTCTGTGTATGCAGTGTGTGTGTGTGTTGTGTCAGTGTATGCAGTGTGTGTTGTGTCAGTGTATGCAGTGTGTTTGTGTTGTGTTAGTGTATGCAGTGTGTGTGTGTGTTGTGTCAGTGTATGTAGTGTGTGTGTTGTGTTAGTGTATGTAGTGTGTGTGTGTTGTGTCAGTGTATGTAGTGTGTGTGTGTGTTGTGTCAGTGTATGTAGTGTGTGTGTGTGTGTGTGTGTGTGTAAATGTGCAATCTGAGGGGGAGGGGGAGGAAGGTGCATTTTCACATATATTAAAAAAAAATGTAATGTAATTAAAATAGTTTCTCCCCCCTCCCTGCTTACCTGTGTCCAAGGAGGGGGGAGATTCCATCCCTGGTGGTCCGGTGGGGGGACCCCGGCTCCCTGTTACCGCAGAGGGGGCCCAGGCAGCACACTGCTTCTTCTCTTCTCTCCTCCAATAACTCTCGCGAGACCCGCGGAGCGTTGCCATGGCAACCGGGTCTCGCGAGAGTTATTAGAACATAGAAGAGAGTAGAACAGGAAGTGTGCTGGGCCCCCTCTGCAGTAACAGGGAGCCGGGGGCCCGCGGCTGCACACAGAGATAGCGATATTCGCTATCTATGTGTGCAGAGAGGGAAAGTGGGGCCCAGGACTGCCAGAGCATTCATGGTTGTCACCCCCTGATGGCGGCCCTGCATCCAGTATTAACATCCATATACACACGTTGCCTAATACATCCATCCATACTGTCTATTATATACACAAGCAACCATACACACACAGTCGAATACATAAATCCATGCACTCTTCCCAATACATACACATACTGCCTAATACACACAGTATAACTTACACACTCACTAACAAACTCGCTGACATACACAATGTCACTTATACATTTTCACTAACACACACACATACTCTCACTGACATACACAGTGTCTATTATACACTCTCACTGACTTAAACACACAGTGTCACTCAGAAACGCACACTCACTGACATCCACAGTGGGACTTATACACTCTCACTGACGTACACACAGTGTCACTTACACACTCAGTAACACACTCTCACTGACATATACAGTGTCTCTGATCCCTCAGCTTAAAAGCGGGAGCCTAGAGATTTCCATCGCCTTGAACCAGGTGAGTTAATTACCTGCCTAAAACCAAAGGTGTAGGTTCGTGATAAGATGCAGGCAAATGCCACCATTGAAGAATTTATATTGAAAGGGCAGAGCCATGTGCTGATCAAAACCTAGAGGTCTGGGGAGCTGGAGTGGATATCCCGAATAGATCTAAATGTGTTACAGCTAGAGCAGAGATAGATGTGCCTCCTGCCAGCCATCCATCTCCATGTGTCAGATTAGCTAGTGTTCTTATGTGTTTCAGTTTCTCTTGAAACCCCAGTTATGGTGACAGGGAGTTGTGATATGTGTGTTCTTCTCTAATCAATCAATTACATATTCCCTATAGACACTGTGTGGCTCAAGACTCATTGTCTGACACAAAGTGTGATAGATGGACAGTTTTTGCTGGAAGTCTAGTTTAAAAAGAATGGCACTGAATATTTCCATGTGAGTGAGAGAGAGAAACACACACACACACACACAGTAAAGTGTTATTTCTTCGGGTAGGGGGGAGTTGAACTGCTTCTGGCTTTTTAGGTTGAGCGTAATTGTAAAGGTACATCAGAAGTGAACCATTGATTTGTTACTTCCAAAATGTTAGAGACCTGCAAGTCTCACTATGTTGATTATCTTAGAAAAAAAGGTAGGGTCGCACTCAGTCACAACAAATAAACACAGGGTGCTACTGAGCATAGGTCAGCAAAGAACCCCAAGGGATATGTACAAATAGAAAAAAATCCCAGGCACTCACTGAGATTGTCTCCAGGCAGATTTATTGCAACGTTTCGACCTTTTAAGGTCTTTATCAAGCTTTATCAAGACCTTTCTATGTTGATTATCTTGACTTTGCATCCTGCTTGGTCCTGATTTTTCTGGATTCTGTTCTGTTTTAATGGTTTTGTGTGTATTATTTATTTAAACAATCTTTATTGTTTAAGAAAAAGTTTTTTTTTGGGGGGGGGGGGGGGGGGGGGGAATGCCACTTAATACTAACATATGCACTATGGAAACAATAACCTGTCTGACCTTCTAAAATAATGGAGCAAATGAATGTACTGTAGTTGACACCAGGTAAATAACTTTATCTCTTCAAAGCACATGAACTTGGGTGTGCTTTTCAGAGTTTACTGTACTTGTCTAGTGAATCACATTGCAGAATCTGACTGTCTAACCAGGAAGTATCAATAAGCTTGTTTTGCAGTTTCACCTTAAGTGAGTGGGCAGAGTAGTGAGTAGTTAATCTGTATTTTCTATAGCACAGTTGGTAGATTGAGTCATGTTAAGCATATGTTATGTTAAAAAAAGCAATGCTGATGATTTATGGCTGCTGTTATAACAGATACGTGCTTGTTGACATTTTCATTTTGTCCAAGGCAGACTACACTGGATTCCTTATAGCAACTATATTTAGATTATCTGTCTGCCATGCTTGGCTTTGCCTTAAATCAATATATCATCAAGTCTACCTGTTTCACAAGAGGGTGAAATGAGGTTTAGTTCACTGTCTTTATCCTGCACTTATGTCTTGTCAGCACAGAGGAAGGTCTGAACGCACTTTGAAGCCTCATGGTATCTTGATAATAACGGTAAGTTTCTTATGGAATGCTGTACACCCATATTTGCAGTTTTGGTCCTACAGACTGGACAGCTTCTGAACCTCCTTTTAAAATTGCCACCAGACTCCAGCCTGTTTTACCACACAGACACAATCACAAAGATCCATAATACATATTAAATTGAAGATTATGCTAGCTTTAGTGTACCTATAATCTTAATTTTAGTAATGACAGGAGGCGAGTATTTTGCATTAAACTCTCTTTACTAACTCACACAGCAGTAAAGAAAAGTGAAAACATTAACCAATCAAAATGCAATAGGAAGCATAGTATTCACAGAGATAAGGCTCCTCCCCCCCTTTTTCGAAAGCGACATCATGAATACAGGTCCAAAGAGTCCAAAGTTCCATAACAGGCGCCAACGGGCGATAATCCAAAAGAAGGTTGAACAGGCGAAGTTGTCATGGAGTCCGTCCTGATAATGAGCTGTAAAGCCACGGAATTACACTGAAAGAGAACATGAAATAGGTTAGGAACCGGTCTGGAAACTGGTTGAATTAAAGGTAACAGCCCATGATTAGTTACAGGAATAACATATAACTGAATATACGTGTCCTTGAGGTCCAATCTCGTGAACCAGTCCCCGTCTTGAAGGAGGTCTCTTAGAAGGTGGATGCCTTCCATTTTGAAATGTCGGTACATCACGTATGCGTTTAGCCTCCTTAGATTTATGACTGGTCTGAAATCTCCCGTTTTCTTTATGACCAGGAAAATATTGCTGAAGAAATCCCCTTTGTTTGGAGCGGATTCAATCGCCCCTTTCGTCTGGAGGTCCTGCAGTTCGTTGTCGATGAGTCGGCTGTCCTCCGCTGAGCCTCGTGTAGCGTGTGGGGGAATAGTCTGGCGCGGGATGTCCATGAAATCGATGATGTAGCCTTGCACCGTCTGGTGGATCCAAGCATCCGCAGAGATTGTGGTCCAGGTCTGAAAATATCGAGCGATACAACCTGCAGTACGTGGGGAAAAAGGTTCGGGAGTCAAAGGGCTGTTTACCTGTGGGGAAGCGTGCTCTGCCACGCCCATGTGGGCCCCTGCCTCGGTCGGCTCCTCTGGTATAGGAGAAGGGTTGTCTGAAGCCCACCTCTGGGTAGAAGGGCTGTGGGAACGGGGGCCTGTAGGCCAGAAGCGGCTGGCTGCACGGCCCCTGTGGCGGCCAGCCCGTCCAAAAACACCCGACTGGGGTAGCCCCTGAAGACACGCTTCATTGAAGACTGAGCTTTATTCAGGGATGTGAATATGTTAACGTGTTTGTTTAGTTCTTTCAAGAAAGCTTCACCAAACAACTTGCCCTGTGCCAGCGGTCCTAACTCCTTGGTGCCCAATTCCACCAGCTTACCGTTTACGCCTCTCAGAGGAGAGGGCAACGTTGCTGTTACCAACAAAACAGAAGCACCTTTGTGCCCATTCCCTTATATCATGAGCCCATTCTTTTACCATGCTGGTATCAAACTGGTCAGCTCGTTGAAAAGCGTCGTCCGCCAAATACATGATGCGGGCAAGTGAGCCGATGGAGTCCAGCAACTTGTCCTGGACTCCGTGGAATCCTTTTTCCACGCCTCTTCGGGGGTCACGGCCACCCCGAGACATGAAGGTGGTCATGACCTGGTCGAATTCGGGTGTCTGAGCCACATGATCGGGGAGCGAAGAGCGAGGACATTCGGAGCGAAGGCGGTTGTGTACCGTCTTGTCCAGTGGTTTGCGGAGCCACAGGTGCATAAATTCGGAGAGGTGATCGGGGGGAGTCCAGTCCGCCGAGCGTGGGTGTCGTATATTACGAGGGTCGAAGTGGCGTTGCCCAGTGGGGTCCAGGATGTCATCCAGGAACGTGCCTCGTAAGAAACCGGTATGGGATCCGGTGTCCGAGCCCCACTCGTCGTCATGTGGGTCGGAATCCGCAGCCCTCCACACGTCCAGTATAGCCAAGGAGTGCGAGTGGTCTTCCCCCTCATCCGAGGAGTAACCGTGTTGAGGGGCGGGGGTAGGTCGGGTTGGCTTATGGCGTTTGGTTGGAGCCTTGCCTTTGCCCGGGACAACAGTCCCCTTTTCGCCCTTCCAGTGGCGTTTAATAGGTCGTGGGTCGGCTTGGGTCTGCGATTCTGAAGCCTCAGAATCATAGTCATGGAGTGTGGTTTTAGTTGAAGACATGGTTAGATCGGCTGATGCCGTCATGACCCTGGAAAGTGCTTTCTCCATAGATGCGGAGATGGCCTCAGAAATCAAAGCCTGAAAATCTGCAGGGTTTTGGGAAGATTCCATAGTGTTTTCGGAGTAGGACTGTATAGGTAGAATCTTGTGGCACAGGGTATACGTTGGCTAGGGGTCAGTCTGCGGTGTTGCACACAGTAAATGATGGTATCAGTGATACCTATAGCACCCCAGCAGGGTATAAGTATATAAGTTAACACTGTAGGCACCCCAGCAGGGTGGACGTGTACAAATCAAGTGTGTGGTATAAGAATACTAGCTTCCCCAGCAGGGTAGATTGGGATTTTTGCACTGGGCTACACCCAGGTATGTGTATGTATGAGGATGGCACAAAATCCACCAATTACAGGGCTTGAACTGATAATACACATATATAGGTGGCACAAAATCCACCTGAAAGCAGCAGTACTGAAAGGGCCTCACCCAGTTATATATAAATAGGAAGGTGGCACAAAATCCACCAAATATAAGTGAAGTTATAGTGGTCCACCACTGTATGGGACTGACAGTCCTTATGGGAGTTTAGTTATGCAGTACACTAATCTGCTGACCCCTGCCTGAATGGTGTGCGAAAATATCGTGGTCGGGAGCCGATAAAACGGAGACCACGGGTCTCCCAAGATGGCGGCCGTAAATCTCGCGAGACGCGAGATCCAATATGGTCGCCGGAGAGACGGGAAAGGGGTTTGCGGCTGAGAAGCCGCGAGGAGGACAGATAGGGAGGAGGGTGAGCGTTACCCTCGAGGACGAAACCAACGATCCGATCTCCCAAAAAGGGAGATCGTAAAACGCCGAAAACGGAAAAAACAATATACACAGAAAAGGAATAAGGAATACATATAAATAAATAACCACAATAGGCAATACACATCCACAATTAGAGATAACAGAAAAACGGATAAATTAATAAATATAGAAAAGACAAATGAATAAAAGAAACCAGATATATAGAAAAGGATATAAAATATAAGATACTAATATAGGTCCCTGAGGGCAGGGGAAAAAAATCCTGAGAGGAGATAGGCAACGCAGAAGGACAGAAAGTCCTAGGAGACAAATAGGAACATTCCTATTATATCAAACATCAAAGATAGAACAAAGCAGAAGGACAGAAAGTCCTAGGAGACAAATAGGAAAATTCCTATTATATCAAACATCAAAGTTAATGAGAAATTCAATACAAAAATAAGATAAGTAAGGGAAGAGCCAAAAACTCTGACCTGTCTGCTGATGGAGCAGTAAAGAAAGAGGGGGAGGAGCCTTATCTCTGTGAATACTATGCTTCCTATTGCATTTTGATTGGTTAATGTTTTCACTTTTCTTTACTGCTGTGTGAGTTAGTAAAGAGAGTTTAATGCAAAATACGAAGCCTCCTGTCATGTGGTAAAATTAAAGTTATCAAATTATACCCTCTCTATTGTTAGGCCAGTACACTTAAGTGAGATAGCACTATCACAACAGTCAGTACTTCAAACTTTACTTCTAGTTTTCTCCACATTATTACCAATAATAATTACCCAAAATATTTTATTTACACAAACTCATTTCTAAACACATTTTATAAAGGAGCAGTCTAAGCACCATAACCATACCTTGGTGTCCCGGGATGCGAGCTGCCGGTGGTAGGGTAAAAGAGGTGGCTCGGTGATGTGATTGTGTAATTGGTTCCAGTCAAAGGGGGTGGCGTCACCTGGACATTCATGGCTGAGTATCGTGGGCTGACCCACACCAGCACTCTCAGCTGATTCCACATTATCATTGCAAGTGGAGGGGGATGAACTATGGGAGCCCCAAGTTTTGTCCAATTGTAACACAGTTTGACAAATAAACAGGGGTTAGTGTCCATATCTTATAACCACTATACTCAGCGGTAGTTGTTACAGTACTTGGGTTTTGAATACCTCTTTAAAGTCACACTACTGTAAGTTTTGTTGCTGTGGAGATATGTGACATGCTCCTATAAAATGGCCCCCCTGGGAGTGAGCATCTTATTGTGCCACTTTAACCACTCAAGTTTCAAAACCAAGACAAAATCAGAGGAAGATTTACAACAAGCATGGCAAACTCAAAGGCTAGCATGGGCAAAATAAACAAGGTTTAAGTTTATGTGGGCCGCCAAAAAAACAAAAAAAATTACATTTTCATAGAAACGTAGGTGTGTTTTGAAAAGTACAGTATAAAAAGATAAACAACAGCACCCCCCTCTACTAAACCCCAGTCCCCCCCTCTATACTAAACCCCATTCCCCCTTCTATACTAATTTCAAGTCACCCCTCTATACTAAATCCCAGTCGTCGTCCCCTCTACTAAATCACAGCCCCCCCCTCTACTAAACCCCAGCCCTTGTTTAAAAAAAACAAAAAATACAATATTAGCCAACAAGCAGACTCCACTCACATTGCCGCTGCCAATATGCGACTCCGGAGCCAGCCTCTGGTATACTCCCCAATGGCGCCGCCCACACCCTGTGCCAAAGCGGATCCTCCTGCTACTCCTTGAAATCCTGTGAAGGTGGAGCACGTTGATATCACGTCAGAATTTGACGTGGCGTTGCATGCTTCCGTGCACCTCCAGGTCCTCCACTGTCCAGCCACGGCCATCGCAACACTGACCAACACACACACACACACACTGACAGACACTCACTAACAGACACACTCACTGACAGACTCTCTGACAGACACACACACTCACTCTGACAGACACACACACTGACAGACGCACACATACACACACACACACACACACTGACAGACACACACACACACACACACACACTCACTTTCTGACAGACAGACAGACACACACACACATTCTCTGACAGACACACACACTGACAGACACACACTCACTGACAGACACACTCACTGCCAGACACACACACTGACAGACACACATTCACTGACAGACACATACTCACATAATTCTATTTATTGTTCCCTACCATTGGGAGCTGGGGTGGGGCCTCTCCATGGGTTCCAGTGGGGATCTTCTCACGGGAGGTCTCCTACCTGCTACAATCTCTATGCAGGTAGTACATGTCAACATAACATCCACATGAATGCCAGGACCCAAGATTCCCAGCAGAACATTGCCCAGAGTATAACCTGCTTTCTTTCCATAGTGCATCCTGCTGCCATGCTGCCAAGTAAACGATGACCCATAACCCTAGTGCCGGTTCACAGGTTCTTCCTTCCACCACTTTTGGTACTTACTAACCACTGCATACCGGGAATACCTCATGACTTGCCGTTTTGGAGACACTCTGACCCAGTCGTCTAGCAATCACTATTTGGCCCTTGTTAAAGTACCTCATATATTTTCACTTGCTCATATTTCCTGCTTCCCATACATGAAATTCAAGAGAAACTATACCACAAATATGTGTAATAACCACTAGTGCTAATTAAAATGGATGTAATGCCACTATTAGTGCAGTTATCAATTACAGTGAAATCAATTACAAAAAATTCCACACTCTAAAATGCAAATACACGATAAAAAGGTGACTGGTGCACTCAGGGCGGTGCAAGGATTTTTGGGTACACAGGCGAAGATGATTTTGGCGCTCCCCTCCACCCTAAAAAAAGCATCTTCACCTGTGTGCCTATTAACCCCCCTTCTGTGCCTTATCCCCTTTTGTAAATGTCTTATGCCCTTTAGTGTATCTTATCCCCTATTTTTCCCCATTGTGTGTCTTACACCTCCCTTGTGTATCTCTTACAACCCCTCTGTGTGTATCTTACACCCAGCACCCCTTTGTGTGTCTCCTTCTCTCACAGCCCCTTTATGTCTTTTACTCTTTCCAGCTCTTTTGTGTGTCTCCCCCAGCCCCTCTATGTCTCTTTTTCCTTTTCTCCAGCCCCTCTGTGTCTCTTTCACCCTCAGGCCCTTTGTCCCCCCTGGCCCTTCTGTATGCATCTTTCATTTCCAGCCCCTCTGTACGTCTTTTTCACCCCAGGCCCATCTGCGTGTCTTTCTCCTCCCTCATGTGCCTCTGTGTGTCTTTCTCCCCACTCAGACCCCCCTATGTGCCACTCTCCCCTCAATGTCCCTTAGTGTTCCTCTCTCCTCCATGTCCCTTAGTGGTCCTCTCTCCTTAATGTCCCTTAGTCGCCCATCCCTATCCCTTTGTGTTCCTCTCCCCTCCACTCCAATGATGGGTGAGAACTAAGATGAGGTGAGTGAGTATCAAGAGCGTGTGATCAGAAAATAAAATGGAAGAAGGATGGAAATAATGTATATGGGACAAGATGGCATTTATATGCCTTTATATCGGGGATACAAGGAATGAATTGGAATGGACGGTGTGAGATGCAGAAAAGGACACAGTGCTTCTCTTACTGAGATTAAATCTCTCCAGTGTGTCATACTTTATTGTTTGCCTAATCTAAGGGCTTGAGTGCCAGGGCTTATCCAGTTCTCTCATTGTGCATCCCCTCATTGTGTTAACCTGTTATAAATGCCATAAATATAATTAGCATTTAATACATCTGAACAAGAGATGTTGTTTGCAGATCCTACCCCAGGCTTTGAGGTGAGGTGTTTGTTATCTATCACAGATTACTCTCCTTTGCCTCCAGACCATGAAAACTTTACTTGTTTACATCTTATAGAATCGTGGTCTAAACAAACATGTGACTTTTGACTTCTTAGGGCTGTTAAACTTAAGGTCACATGCGTAATATACACTTACAAGAGTAATCTGAGGACAAGCAACATCCTTTCCCTGTTTGTGTGTCACATAGCAACCTATGTTAAAACTGGTTCCCCAGTGATTAAGATCTAGATAAATTCTGCTGATACTGTCAGGAAGTATAGCTAGATGGGAGAAGTTCTACAATTTGTCCTCTTTGACCTAAAATTTGCCATCCGTTACTTATTTCATGATAATTTCTGGTTTAGTGAATAACCTGGAAGGCTGTTTTCACTAAACGGTGAACTAGGGTAAACTAAAAACTGAATTACAAAATGTAGGCTAAACTAGCCAAGTTAGGGAAAAAAAAGAACTAGCATTTTTTGCTATGCTGCTATTGCACTTATCAGCAAAATATTCGCAATTTGCCTTTCCCTATTGTTTAGTGAATGAGTCTCCTTGTGTGTTTTGTAAATGTATTCATTAGTTAAAGCAAGCAAACAAACAAATCCTATAACCAACACAAAAATAGGATAAGCATTAAAAGATTAACCATAAATACAAAAGAACAGGCTGCACACAGTGAATGTAAGGAATACATTCAACCCCTTACTACAGAAGGAACAAAACAATAAAAAACACAATAAAAGTACACCCAAATGCTTAGTCCAATAAGTCCAAAAGTTCTTGAGAAATTTCTGGCTGGTAACCATCCAGGTTTAGGATGATGGTATATGATAGGTATATGCAATAAAACAGAAAATAACCAATAATCATGCAGATTTTCTGATGCTACAAATATATATGGACTAACACTCACATTTGTGCCAGTGTATGTATTTGTGGGTCAGTAGGTGTGCCAGTGTGTGTATCTGTGTGTCAGTGTGTGTATCTGTGTGTGTGTATGCGCCAGTGTGTGTGTCAGTGTATGTATCTGCCAGTGTGTATGTGCCAGTTTATGTATTTGTGGGTCAGTAGGTGTGCCAGTGTGTGTATCTGTGTGCCAGTGTGTGTGTGTTTGTGTCTCTGAGTATGTGTATGTGCAAGTTTGTGTATCTATAAAGCAGCTCTGAGTAAAACAGCATACAGCAGTAGAATCTCCACTGATGCATATGTAGCTCTTATGGGTCAGCCTCTCAGCATCCAGATAAGTATAAAGGAAAAAATACAAAATAAAACAATAGTGCTCGCTGTAATTAAATCAGAAACAGATAACAATAGATGGTAGTTTACTCACATGTAGTAGAGCAGTAATACTTACAGTGCTTGCTGTAATTAAATCAGAAACAGATAAAAATAGATGGTAGTTTACTCACATGTAGTAGAGCAGTAATACTTACAGTGCTTGCTGTAATTAAATCAGAAACAGATAAAAATAGATGGTAGTTTACTCACATGTAGTAGAGCAGTAATACTTACAGTGCTTGCTGTAATTAAATCAGAAACAGATAAAAATAGATGGTAGTTTACTCACATGTAGTAGAGCAGTAATACTACCATCTATTAAATCAGAAACAGATAAAAAATAGTCTATTTTTTGTCTGTTTCTGATTTAATTACAGCGAGCACTAATATGTGATAATAAATAGGTTCATATGATCACTATCCTTCAATAAAATACATTTTTGCATGATCAGTCATAATTTCAAAATCAATGCCAAAATTTCACAATTTCTGCCAGGGTATGCAAACAGGGTAAGCACTGTATGTGTCAGTGTCTGATAGTGTAACTGTCTTGACCGTGCAAATAATTTGATCTCTCTATCTTTCTCTGTCTATATTTTGATCTCTTGTTTACAATTGATGGACAGGGGGCATTAGTTAAGCACATCTTGCTGTAATATCACCGTTTTCTGACAAGTTAACATATCGGGTACACAAAGTAGATGCGCATCATATTGTAAGAATTTTGTTAGTTGTTACCTTTTTTTTTTTTATCTAACATTCCTTAGAACCACAGACAAATATTTTGAGACTGGAATTGCGTGTTGACCTTGACAAACACACATAGCCCCACATGGAAACAATGTTTTACTGTCATCCTCCAGACAGCCCTTAGGGCAAAATAACCAATGCGCTCTTGGTAAATTATGGAAACCTGACACTTCAGCATGTATGAACAGTGTAACTTCACAGAAAAACAAACTGCGTGAACAGATGTGTTACATAGTTAATTGGTTTTAAATGCAACAATCCATGTACAGTGAAGTTTAGATCTTCAAAGTGTTTTCTTAAGGACCATAGCGGTAGCCTAGTAAGTATTGTGTCTCCTAAAATGTACCTTGTAGCCATTATTACATATGATTATCTTCATGCCTGTGAAATTCCTAATTAGACATGCAGGAGACAGTTCTAAAGTGCTTGAGTTTGTCTATTCATTCTCAGAAATGGAATAAAACCTCAAAAGGTTTGGATTAAACATTCAAAGTTCCCAAATATGTTTATGAAAAGTGTCAATTTTTTTGAGCATGATTCCATATTGCAAACCAAATCCTCCTTTTAGTTTAATTTAAAGTAGTTCAGGTTATAGTATATTAGTCCATCACACAGCCATGAAACCCATGTGAGCATTAACCTAGTGATAAACTCATTTTGGTTTTGTATGTCATGAATATAGACTCTTTCACAACAAACCTCATTAGTTAAAGAAAGCTAATAGGCATGGGAATGCAGAAAAAGTTCAGAAAAGATTGAATAGATGGCAAAAGACTGTCCCATCAGAAAAGTAGGACTACAGGGGGACCCAGGGCCGTCTTTAATAACGATTGGACCCTGGGCAAGCGTTTGCTTGGGCCACCTGGGCCCTGCCACCCTCGTCCCCCCCACTCCCTGGCATGCAATCACGGCATCCATCCCAACGCAGTGGCGGTACTAAAGTAGACAGAATTTTATTGGGACCCCCAATTGCAAGGTTGGACTAAAGGTAGAACCCCATCTGTCATACAACTCAACAATGCTTTGACAGCTGGTGCTCTACCAATTTCCCATGTTTGCAGGGTTGTATTTAGCACTGAGCCATTTTTGTGTGTTTGAATGTAAGCATGTGTTTGTATGGAGTATGTTTGTGTGAATGTGTTTGTATGGGGGTACTGAAGTTTGAATGCAAGTGTGCATTTATGTGTAGTGTTTGTTTTTGAATGTAGGGGTGTGTTTATATATAATTCTAGTGTTCAACACAAAGGTGTATGTAGTTTTGACGTTTCAATGCAGGAGTGTATTTGTATGTAGCGTTGAAGTTTGAATGGAGGGGTGTATTTGTATTTAAAGTTGGTGCTCAGACACACAGGTACACACTCTGACACACAAGCAGATACACAGATACATACAGTGACTACATACAGATAAACTGGCACATACACTGACAGACATACTGACACACAGATACATATACTGACACACACACAGACACATACACTGGTAGACATACTGACAGACACACTGACAGACACACACAGGTACATATACAGACATACTGACACAAACACAGACACATACACTGATCAACATACTGACACACATACACTGACAGACATACTGACACCCACACACAGGCACATACACTGACAGACATACTGACACACACACACTGACAGACACACTGACACCCACATACACTGAGAGAAATACTGACACACACACAGGCACATACACTGACACACACAGATACAGACACTGACACACACAGACTGATATACTGACACACACACAGACATACTGGCACACACACAGACAGATATACTGACACACACACAGACATACTGGCACACACACAGACAGATATACTGACACATGCATGCACATGCACTGACAGACATACTGACACACACACAGACAGACATACTGACACACACACAGACAGACATACTGGCACACACACAGACAGATATACTGACACACACACAGATATACTGACACACAGACATACTGACACACACACACACACACACACACAGATATACTGGCACACAGACATACTGACACACACAAAGATATACTGACACACATGTAAAATGTACATTTTTAAACCCACCCTCCAGCTTCCTACCTTTTGCTGGAGGGTGGCTTCCCTGGGGTCCAGTGTGGTGCCTGAGGCTGATGGGAATAAGGATCCTCCATCCTCACTTGCAGCCTCGTCCTACCTCCCTCGTGACTCCTCCTGCCAGATTCCGTGCAGCTCCTCTTTTATGGGAGGAAGTGACTTGCGGCTGTCACTTCCTCCCAGCCGGCTGCCGCAAATCAAGGGGCACAGTCGGGGTGTTAAAGGGCAACAGCGCCCGACCGGGCCCCTGCTGATACAAGCCCACAAGGTGGCCCTAAGTGCATGGGCCACCTGGTGGAACTCAGAGGACAGGGAAAAAAAGAAATTGATGAGGGCAGCGGGGCCCACGGGGCAGGTGCCTCGCCCCCCCTCCACCCCTTTGGAGAAACTGGGCCCGGGGCAGCTGCCTCGTTTGCCCCGCTTTAAAGACGGCCCTGGGGGACCTGATCAGAGCTAAATACTGTCTGTAGATAATTAATTTCACCTGAAGGTCCAGCAATCACCTGACAAACCTAAATACTTACCTACAAAAATAGAAAAAATGAGGGCAGAGCAAACAATTGCAAATGTGCACACAAAGTGCTACAAAAAGATTTATTTACAAGGACATAAGGTACAAATGTTTTGTGTTATCCCCTTTATCAATGCATGTCCTTGATAAACGGGATAACCTGAAACATTTCACCTTATATCCTTGTAAATAAATCGTTTTGTAGCACTTGGTGTACACATTTGTAATTGTTTGCGATGCCCTTATTTTTTCTATTTTTGTTTATTACTTTACCCTGCTTGGAGCTGCAGATGGAGGTGTCAGCAGCACTATAGGAAATGTTTGTATTTTGATTTTCTCTGGGTACTGCAGTAACCCTTACCTCAGCTATATACGGTCATAAATACTTACCTAAATAGGCTTCCTTGTCGCATTTACAGATAATCTCTCAAATAGTTTTCCACTTTGGCCATCTGAAATGCTAGAAGGTAGACACAGGCTTGTCATAAATCAGAGAGCTCTATGATAAAGTGCCATTACAGTACGAAATACATTAGAGGGTAGATCCAGTGCTCTCCCTGTGTGTTCAAGCCATGTCATATGCATGAATAAAGGTGTGATTCATTTACCTTTATCAAGTTGATTAATTCATTCTTCTTCATTTGTCATCCGTTAGTTTTTTTTCTTGTACGGTATAATAATGTTGTGTATGTTTACAGTTTGCATGGCCCTCTGTATGTACTGGAAACACAAACTTCCAAAACAATTGTGTGTACGCTAACTTTTATTACCCCAAAAAAACAATTTGTTGTAAAGACATTCCAGTATATTTTGAGAACTAGAAATCACTTAAATCACTGGAGACATATTTGCCAGTCTTTTTCTCTGTTTCTGGCATCATGCCGTGCAAGGGATTTCCAGCTTTGAACCAAAGCCAACTTCCTACTAAGAAAACCTAACTAGTCAAGGCGGCTGTCTGTCTGTAGGTGAGCAATAGATTCACTCTTAGATCCAAATCCATGTTTTAGCCCAAAAGCTATGTTTAAAATAGCTGACCATTGCTATGGGTAGCCAGAGAAGTTTGGATAAATAATGTAACAGGTAACAATACTGTGAATGCAGGCTATAAATGTGAATGTTATCACGTATTCCCAGGAATTATTTGAGCAGTTTGACTCAAATCAACAGCAGATGCTATTATTGTTTTGTTTACCATATGAAAAGTAACCGCTGTTAGGTCTCCACCTCTACTTAGATTGTCCCTAACTAGTAGGAGCACTCCACCATGTTGTCCCTTATTATTGTACAGCATTGTGCGGAGTATGATGGAGCTTTAAAGTGACAAAAGTGACAACGTTCACCCAGCTGTGCTAATTCTCAGCAGTCTGTGCATCTATTTAAGCCAGTAAGTGCAGACTGAAGGAACAGTACAGACTTTGGGGGAATGCTTATATTCACTAACTCACTTTTTCATGGGACTCCTGGGTAGCCGTATAACTTTAGTTTGTTTGTTTTTTTGACAATCTGTATTTGAAGTTTTGTTTTTTCACAAAGTAGGAAGACAAAGTAAAAGCAACTTAGAGCATATGTTATGACATAGTTCAGATGTACTATACAACAATTTTCATCCAATTTGTTCAGAGGTTTTGGAAAGGAGCAGTGAACGATGTGCGTTACTTAACAACTGGTTCGAGCCATGTTTTGTGTCCCTCTGATTTGGTTTTAGACTATAGGTCGGCTACCCATTTTTATGACCATCTTTATTAGTTGTGTTTGTTGCTTACTTAGGACCAGTCACAGTGTACTGTGAGGTTAGAGTGGATTTGTCTACAATGTGTCTATACAGGAGTTTGTTAAAAGATTATTATGGTTCTGTAAGTGAAGTGACAAGAATGAGTGTTAAAGTATCATTTTACTGGTGGGTGAGAGTTCACCCAGGGCTGCTAAGCGGTGTTGCAGTAGTTTGTCATGTTACTCATCATCAGAATGTTCTGGGGGTTCCGCTATGGGCATTAGTGGGAGCATGGCATTTCCCAGGGTGGGGTTTTGCCTACTGTCAGGTAGAGAAAGATGTCCATGTTGTTGGTCTTCTGTAGTGGGGAGGTGGGTGGGGGGGCTATGCCGAGTTGGAGAGAGAGTGAGGAGGAAGAGGTGAGAAAAAGAAAAAAGGGGGGGATTAGCTGCTTGGGTTATCTCGGGAAATAAAGACCATCCATGGGGCCCAGGTCTTGGTACAACTTTCTGTGCGGCCTTGTAAGACTGCCATCAGTGCAGTGGTGTATCCTGGTTTTGTGCTGCCCTAGGCAGGACAAAACTCAGGCGCCCCCCCTCCCCCGCGCCACCCCCACCCAACCTTTCCCCCCGCCCCGCATTCTAAATACACACACACACACACTCGCTAACAGAAACACACATACACTAACAGACAAACACACTCACCAGCAGACACAAACTAGCAGACACACACACTCACTGACATAAACACACACTAACAGACACACACAGTCACACACTAACAGACACACACACACACTAACAGACACACACACACACTAACAGACACAGACACACTAACAGACACACACACACACACACACACACACTAACAGACACACACACTGACACACACACACTAACAGACACACACACACACTGACACACACACACTAACAGACACAGACACACACACTAACAGACACAGACACAAACACTAACAGACACAGACACAAACACTAACAGACACACACACTGACACACACTAACAGACACAGACACACACTAACAGACACAGACACACACTAACAGACACAGACACACACTCACCCACCCACATTAACACATTTTTTTAAAAATTTATTTTTAACACATTTTTTTTTAATTTTTTTTAACACTTTTTTTTTTAATTTATTTTTAACACATTTTTTTATTTATTTTTTTTAACACGTTTTTTCAAATTTATTTGTAACACATTTATTTTAAATTTATTTTTAACACAATTTTTTTTTATTTAACACCCCCCCCCCAGCCTCCTTACCTTTGGGAATGCTGGGAGGGGGGTGTCTCTTCCTCCCTGGTGGTCCAGTGGCTGCTGGGCGATCGGGCGGCACTGCCTGGCGGGCGGGCGGCCGGCGAGGGAGCACTTCCCCTGAGCTGTCTGCTCAGCTCCCTCGCCAGCCGCAGAGTGAGGCTGGGAGCCGGAATATGACGTCATATTCCGGTTCCGCCTCCCAGCCTCACTCTGCGGCTGGCGAGGGAGCTGAGCAGACAGCTCAGGGGAAGTGCTCCCTCGCCGGCCGCCCGCCCGCCAGGCAGTGCCGCCCGATCGCCCAGCAGCCCGCCGGCATGTCTGTTAGCCGCAAGGCTAACAAGACATTTGCCTTGGGCATTTGGGGGCGGCTTTTTTGCCGCCCCCTGGAAAATGCCGCCCAAGGCAAATGCCTTGTTTGCCTCGCGGCTAATACGCCCCTGCATCAGTGACTCCATGTTGTATATATCTCCCACCCTATCCACCCATTGCTGGAAGGTTGGCGCATCCTTTTGTTTCCAGAGCATTGGGATTAGGGATTTTGCAGCAGTTAGTGTAAGTGTTTGGTTAGTGATTTCTTGTATGCTTTCAAAGTCATGTCTGTGTGGTGTAAGAGCATTGGAAGTGGCTGTAGGGGCAGGTCCAAATCTGTGATATCTGTTATGTTGGCATTGACCATCTTCCAGAAGGGTGAGATAGTGAGGCAAGTCCACCAAATGTGGAGTACTGTGCCAGTCTCAGCTCCGCATCTCAAACACTCCTCTGGGAGTGTCTCATTCATGCGGTGTATGATGTCACAGGTTCTGTTTTGAATATTTTTATTGTTTTCACAATATAAACGCATTTAGCAAACTGATTTGTAATAAAGCAAGTAGTTGCCCGCGCAGGGGCATAAGCATTGGTAAATAAAGGTGCAAACATTTTGTCGCTTACGCAGAAGCGGATTTATCATAGCCTGTATAGCAGAACATATTGATTCGTATTGTCAACTGATATATGCAATTAAATTGGGTTATCGCTTAATAAGCAACCATAGATGACGTAAGCATACTGGAGCTAATGCGGAGAGTCACTCCAGTATGTCAATGTAGCAGTGACGTATACGGCTGTGCGACTAAACAGTTAACAGTATAGTTTAGCTCCTGTAGGGGCATTTTAGCCATTCTAAGCGGCATAAGTATGCAATTACTGCTGGTTACTAAACAGCTTAAACTGTGTCTAAATGACAGAGTGAGAATATGTTCGCATCAATCATGAATTTAAAAAAGCGTTAAGACTAAAAACCTTAATTTGCATTAAGAACTTATGGTAAGTGCGTTGGTCGCGTATTGCGTGTCTCATCTCTGGCTTACGATATTTTGGAATGCGTAAACAATTATCAACTATAAGAATTACAGCAATATAAAAGCAGAACTGTCCATAGTGGAGTTGTATGCGCGTGGATATCTATTATGTAGCTATTTGCCCAGATAGCCTAAGCAGTGGTTAACGGGCAGGTCCTGCAGTAACATTATAAGCATGCTAAACATTATTGTTGTACAGTCCGTCCTGTTGCACTTATTAATAACATGCAGTCTTATAGAGAATGCTCATTAGGGCAGATGGAAATAAACATTTAAAAGAGAAAATGAAAAATTATGAGATGAAAATAGGCAGGTCAATATGGGAGCAAGACCAGTTTTGATGTCAGTCCCTGGGGGGCCTCCCATGGCGCGGTCGCAGTGTGTCACTCAAGACCTCGAGTCTCCATCCGTCCCCCCCGAGACTACTCCAGCCCAGCACCCGGGTCCTCCGCGGCGCTGTGGGCACTCGGGAGTTGAATCAGTCCACTCGACCCCCACACCTAGAGTCCGTGGGCCACTCACTCCCTGCACCTCCCCATCACCACCTTAGACTCAGTTTAGCGCGTGTCCCAATGTCTCTCCCGGTGCCGGCCACACTCTTGGGGCCAGTGCTCGCCGCTCCCAGCCACCGGTCCGCCGGAAGGGCCGCGTTATCCTGCCCCACAGGGCTCGCGGCATCAGGGACATAGCTCTCTGGGGACCCCACATACCCAGAGATTAGGGCACTCACTTTTCCTGCGGGCCAGTTGCAATCCCGGGGGGTCTGTCCGGCCCTCATCAGTGCCAAATTCCACACAGGCCGTCCAGGTCAGCTCCCCCTGGTGAGTATTGCTCTTAGTATCGGTCACTCATGTTTTGCCTTCTCCACCTTCCTTCCGCCGACTCAGCAGTAGCGCCGTTGTGGAGTATGTGCCCGAGTCACTTTGTGCTTGATCGGGGTGCTCCTGATGTGGCATCCCCTCCGCGGTGACTTCCAATGTTTCTGGCTGGCTGATATTTACGCAGCCTGTGCCAGTGCAGACGGTCAGTATCCGGGCCGCGCGGGGATTTCCGTTGCGGCCCGCACCTCCGCCTGGAGGCCGTGATAACCCCCACCGGCCGAGAGGGGGGGGGCAGGGCCGTGCCCCGGGCCGCAGTTCACCCCTCGTCTAGGTGACCGCTGCGTGTCCTCTTGGTTGTGCCGCCCGCAGTGAGCGCTGGGTTTCCGGCTCTCTGTGTAGGCCCCGCTCAGGCCTTCTCTGCTTGCCCGGTTTGCGGTGAGTTTCGGGTACCGGGGGTAAGCTGGTGCCCTCCCCGGTACAGTTCTGATGGAGCCTTGCTTTTTTAGGCAGTCTGTTGGCGATATTGGTTGCCCTTTTGTCGGCATGGAGCAGGAGCTCCGGACAATGGCGTCCGGCCGGCCCGGCTGCCTGGCCCCCCCCCCCCATGTCACAGGTTCTGTACCAGTGGGCAAGCAGCTTGTAGCTCATTTCTTGGTATTTTGAGCTAAGAGAGAATTTATTTGTGAGGATGTAAATTTTATCCCATTCTGTTTCAGTTAGCGACTCCCCAGTCTCTCTTTCCCTTCTAGCGATGAACCTAGATGGGGGTCGGTTCTCTCCGGTTATTAACATGGTATAAAGGGACGAAATTCAGCTCGGGACATGCTGTCTGGTGGTGGAAAATGATTCGAATTGTGTGAGATTCCTGTGAAATAGGCGATTGCCTGTTGTGGCCGAGTAGTAGGTCACTATTTGGTGGTTCCAAACCTATCCAGTCCTCATATGAGAAACACACTATATTGTATGGGTAAGCCTTTTGCATAGCGCTGCACTATTCCACTGTGTGCACATTAAGGGGATTATTATGTTCTAAACTTATTTTTCACACAAAGTGGTGTTTATGTATATATCTACTTTTCTGGGTTGATAGGAGGACCCTAAGAGTGCTACAGCTGCTTAAAGTTAACAAGATATTATATTATAATTACTAAGCGCCTCAGTTCACACGTATAAGAAAAACTTAGTTTTTTCTTTCTCTGTTTTGTGAAAGAATAATCATCTTCACAGCATTTATAGGGCTGAACCAAGAGATGTATGGGTCTGTCCAACGGTGCATGTCTCCCTGTAGGGTGGTCAGTATGGGCAGGAAGCTTATCTGGTATAGGTGGGATATCTCTCTCGGGGGCCAGATACCCAAATATTTGAGCTTGGTTTTACACCATGAAAAGCTGAACTGCGACTGCAGGTGTGATTCTGAGTCAGGGGGTAGTGTGATATTGAGTGCCTCAGATTTGTCCATGTTCAATTTAATGTTTGATATCTAGCCAAATTCCCTGAAAAGCCTCAGCAGGTTGGACAGAGAGACCAACGGCTTCTCCAGGAAGAAGAGCATGTTTTCTGCATATGAAGCTCTGTGTTCTGTGTGTCCAAGGTGAACCCCGTAATACCGAAACGGGAAATGGTTCGAGAGAGCGGGCAGACAGGAGAGGGGCCAGGGGCACCGCTGTCAGGCACCATTGATTCTTATGCGTGCTGATGGGGTTGTGTAGAGGGTCGACATCCAGGATCATATAGGGGGCAGAACCTCATATGCTGTAGTGTAGTTTCTAAGTAGGACTAGTCCACCCGGTCGAACGCTTTTTCTGTGTCAGTGGAAAGTATGACAAGCTCTCTCCTCATCGATCGGGTGGAATGGATGACATTTAGAGCCCTGATGGTGTTATCACTTGCTTTCTGCCAGGGATAAAACCCACCTGGTCTTGTATAACTATAGTTGTATCTATTTGCAGCCCTGCTTGTGCCATGGGGTAGCTTCAATAAACCGTGTCAGAGTAAGCACCAATAATTAAGGAAGACCGTTGCAGGAAGATTGGAATATGGATTTTCCCTACATTAGGGGCACTCCAAGCACTGTGGTCATAATGTGGCAATGTGACTTCCTTTTTTTGATTCGTAGTTCTTGTTGTGCTGTTTGTTCTCATGCAGTGCAATGAGTGCATGACTGAGCTATGTTAGGGGGCTGGGAAATGGGTCTAATTTGTTTTGACCACTTGTAGTGCAGAGTAATGGACAAGCTGTCTGCACCTCTTCCTTCCAGATCTAGTGAGTTAAAGTCAAGAGAGACAGAGCAAGCCGCCATTTTACACCATCGCCACCATGGCCATGAACCAAGCAGCACAGTACCCCCAAAACTCTATTCATCTCTTATAGTGGCATATATATGTGTATATACATGTATCTGCATACACACTGATGAGCCACAACATTAAAATACTGACAGGTGAAGTGAATAACAGGGGTGGGATATATTAGGTCGTAAGTCAACAGTCAGTTGTTGAATTTCATGTGTTGGAAGCAGGAAAATTGGAATTGCAAAGTGATTTTGACAAAGGCCTGTTTGTATGCAGAGTTTAGTACCTACTAAAAATAGTGAAAGGAAGGACAACCAGTAAATTCGCGTCAGGGTCATGGATCCACGTTGACCTTGAGAAGAGAATGCAGGCCTGTGGCATCAGTGTTATGCTCTGGGCAATGTTATGCTGGGAACCATTGAGTTGTGGCGTGTATATGGATGTTACTTTGACACGTAATACCTACTTAGAGATTGCTGCAGACCATGTATACCGTTCCATGGCAATGATAATACCTGATGGCAGTGGCCTCCTTCAGCTAGATAATGCACCCTGACACAGTGGCTAGTTAGTGTGTGTATGGGTCACTAACTGAATATGAAGATTAATACGTATGTTTGTGGGTCAGTGAAAGTGTGTCACCGATGGGATTATTCACTAAAGTCCAAATGGCCCCAAACTGAATGGGGCAAAACCATCTGGCTGCGTACAGAGCTGCTAGCATTGCCAGCTGGCAAATAGGACTTCAAATTATCATTCATTTGCATGAAAGCAAGTGAATGATATAACGTGCATCTTGGCTGATGTACTTGGCCCCAAATTTTATTAAAATTGGTACTTTGTGAATCCTCTGGATCCTATATATATATATATATTTTTTTTTTACATGATTTGGAAGTGAAAGCACCAGAAATATAAGAATTGCCAATGTGATCAGAATTCAGCCATTTTCACCAGATTTTGTCTATCCAGAAAATGCAATTGCCTCGAGTGCATTCATTCTTCATATAGATATTCTGCTGCATGAATAGTTTTTTTTTCTTTCTTAAAATTACAAAGTTTAATTAAGAATGAAGTTACAAACAATTAATTGAGGATGTTCCTGCTTGTTTGAGCAGGTTGCAGGTAGTAAGATTGTAAAGATTATCAGTGTTTTTTCAACATAAAACAAAACATAGTGTGATATTGTTATAAAACACAATATTCTGTGCGCAGCAATCTTTTGCACTCACAAGATGTAGACGGTATAAGCGCTCTTAGGGTGCCTCCCCCGATGTAATGGGGGGCTAGCTGGTATTTCTTATCACCTCTGGATCCTTATTCCACCAAAAGACATCCACAGGTCAGGGTTCAATAATAAAACATTTATTCAATAACAGGTGTAGTTACCATTTCAGCATAGGATGTTATTGATGGAATGCATGTGGAACGCGGACGTTCCCGCGACATCACTTCCGGTTTCGGCAGAAATGATTACTTCCGGTATCTGCCGAAAAGGGCGCGAATTACAAATTACAGAAAGACAGCTGTTATAGGAAGATTATCCCTCCCATCAAGAACAAAGAGGATTTACACACCCACTGGATCCACCAGTGGACTTTAGGGATTAGCCCTATTTAAGGACACAGGGAGGGGGATTTTTTAGGATATGTTTATTTATGTATTGTATATTGATACATTGTTATTGTTTTAATTGTGGTCCCTGAGGAAGTTCTTAAAGAACGAAACGCGTAGGACAATTTTTTGTTATCTATATCCTATGCTGAAATGGTGACTACACCTGTTATTGAATAAATTTTTTATTATTGAACCCTGACCTGTGGATGTCTTTTGGTGGAATAAGGATCCAGAGGTGATAAGAAATACCAGCTAGCCCCCCACTACATTGGGGGAGGAACCTTAAGAGCGCTTATACCGTCTACATCTTGTGAGTGCAAAAGATTGCTGCGCACAGAATATTGTGTTTTAGAACAATATCACACTATGTTTTGTTTTATGTTTTTTCTGTAGATTTACACAGCCATATCCCGAATCTTCTTTGTCTTGGTTCACTTTGTATGTTTTTTGTTTGGAAGGATTTTTTTTTTTTTCACAACTTTTTATCCTTTTTGTTAAGGTAGCATTTATGTGGGATTAGCCTTGCAGAAATGGCAATTATTAATGATAATGGCATTTCACCTCACCAGGGTTCATAGAAATAAATCTGTGAAATCTTTATTGAAATAAGAATAGTAACATGTAGCTGATAGGTAACTAGCATGCCATTATAGGTTGTGGAAGATACAATTTATGCTTAATTCCAGCACAATGTTTTTTTTCGATACAGGATTGGTAAATAAACGAAAAAACAAATGCAGACAAATCAGCACTTAATGTTGCAAGTTCGAAATTTACCACACCTTCCTTTAAATGAGCTATATAGGACATCACACTGACTCAGTGGTCTAAAGAAACCGTCACCACTTCCCCACTGTTTCTCTCACACAACGGGCAAGGAAGGTGTTAAAATCCACACATTTACTGTAACATAAATTGCAGGAACATAGGAAGTGTCTAAACACACACAATGCCCCTTTCTTTCTGTCAAACTTCCCATCCTATTTGATCCAGAAACCCCCCCCAGAAAAATCTATGTCTGGGCCAATTATTGAATTACTGAATTACTGAATTTACTTGCCATATTATGAAACTTGCTAAGCTGGCCCTGTGGTATTTTGTATTTCCTCACATTTCCACTTTTTATATTTCTTTATAAAATGGCCTCTTCCTTTATATAATGCACCAGGTAAAAGCAACCATTAAAATTGCAGATGTAATGGACTCCGTAGTTTTTGGCATGCTGGGAAATGTAGTCCACAATAGAAGGATGTGAATTGTGTGTGCATAACATCATGTTAAAATTATCTATTTATGCCAACGTAACAAAATATAACTATTGCATCTTTGGCATAAACAAATTTAACAGATGGTGTTTAGAGTGCTCCTTTAATGTGAAACCTAGTTTGCAAGCATCCCCAACCATGTGTTTTTTTTGGGTTTTTTTTGTATTTTTGTAGTGCATTCGATTGTTACATACATGCTCGAGGTACCCCAACAGCAATCCTCAGACAGAACATTGAGGTTATAGGGATGACTTGCACTTTTTATACTACAAAGAAGATATGATAAGTAATGATAAACACAGATATGCTAAGCAGAGTTAAACAAATGTTTGTCTATGTGACAGCGGGTCTATATCTGTAGCAGGAATATACACAGTTTTCGCCAGCTGGCACTAGGATTGGGTATATGGGTATGTGTAATTGTGAGTAAGTGTGTGGTCGATTATTGTATTAGTCCCAACCTTGTTTTTTCTCCCAAGTTAAACAATGAATTTCTCCTAAAATGCCCATGAATGTAGCAAAGAGAGCACCTAATTTATAGTAATGGCTAGCTTGGTTACTTCTCAGTTGGCAGAGATACCAACGTGGCTTCGCTATGTCGGGATGTTTAAATGTGGAGCGACATTGTATTGCTTGTTCTGTTTTGAAACTTAGATTGTCTTTAGTAGTTCTGTGAGTAACAAGGTTTATCATAGCAGACAATATATCAACTGTAAAACTCAGTTTGTTGTTTATTTAACAACATGTCAAACGTGTTCTATTCAATGTTGGTCAAACGATAAGACCATAAACAAAAATCGAAAACATATTAATACCATAGAGAGTAATGCTCCTGATTCTCCTACAGCCCATAATTTACATCCTTGTAATAATTCAGTTCTAAGCTTATGGATCGAGGTATTGAGAGGATTCATAAATCTTGCCACGGGGGGTGATCGTAGATTTAATTTAGATAATTACGAGGTTAAATGGATTTTTAGACTCTTTTATTTTATTTTTTTAAATTCATAATTCTGTATTCTATATTTAGGTTTCTTTTGATGATTTTGACACAAATTGTTTTCCATATTGGCTGCTACAACACCTGCTGCAGCCCGTAAGATTATTAGGGAGTATATTGTTTTTAGGAGTTTATTTCTATTTATTTGACAGCTTTTGATTATTGCCTGGTATATAAGTGCATTTGCCATCTATACGTTTATAATACATTGGGGTTTAACTTCATGTTTGGATCACATCAATAATGTTGGCATCTTGCTTTAAGTGAAAAATGAGTAACACTCGTTAATATCACAAAAGCATATCAATTCAACTGTATGGTTCCAAAACCCCACACTAAGTCTTCCATCTACTTACCTAATACTACACTTTACCCTACTCCCCCTAGTATGTAAGCTCATTGAGCAAGGCCCTAAACCCCTCTGTCCCTGTGTGTCAAACTTGTCTGGTTACAACTACATGTCTGTTAGTCCACCCATCGTAAAGCGCTGCGGAATTTGTTGGCGCTATATAAATATAATAATGATAATAATACAATTGTGACGGTATATGCTGTAATCCATGCACTACTTTCATATGCTTTTCTTTCCTTCTTCTCTTCTTTCTATCTTACGAAGCTCTATTAATTCAAAGTGATGAATTGTGCTCACACTTTCCAAAACAGACCGTTACTCCGGAGGTTTAAATCTTTCGGCTTTATTTCAGTCCAAGACAAAGCAGCCCTGCGGCACAATACGCGTTAGAAGGGTTATCTCTGAGAACTTCTCTATTTATGTTTGAACTGTAACTGCATGTAATAATGTGCAAAATTCTTTTTCAAAATGTATATATTTTTTACGGGAATAAAGCTTGTGTTTTATACTTTTGAGCAGCTGTATACGTGATTTGGCAAGTACTTTGGACATTGTTAGTTTTTGCTGTGTTTATACGTTTTGTACTAACCAACCTTTTGGATGCCGGGCTCCACTGTTCATTGATGATGAGTGTTCACTTCTAATAAGTGTGGGTTTTTGATGCGCTCCTTTAGGTCCTTGACTCAGGGAGGGACCTACATGTACTTGTATGACTGAGCACAGAGCATAACCCATGTTCACAACTGCTGCTTCTGGCTAGGATTATAGTAATATAGAACGAGTATTGCCTCATCCAGTTAGGTGTCTTGTGTCATTAGAGATGCAAGAAATGGATTGTAACATCCTTGGAATTTCTGCCTATTGTCTTAGGTTGTACATTGAGAAATTTTGCTACAAATATGACAACGAAATTTACAGTAAATGGTCTTCTATCACTCTGTTCCCTTTCTACATTAGCAAAATAAATTTCTATTCTTAAATTTAAATTAATTATTATTCCCTGTGTTAGCTGAAAGCACTAAAAAACAAAAAAACGTGTTTTTATAAATAGAAATAAATATGATTATCTGATCTACTTGCACTGGACTAAAGACATTCCTAGTTAATCTACTTCCAGAGATTTTCCTGCAATGTACATATTTTGTCTTTTTTTTGTTATGGGATACTTGTGTGTGCAGGAATGACCAACCCAAGGACATTGGGTCCCAGAAGTTGAATTAGAAATATTTCCCAAGTCAGCTGTACTTCAGTTTTGCTATTCTGGCTTTCAAATTCAGAGCGAATTCAGTTTGACAATTATTACTTCTGTGAGTAGCCCAGAGGGCAACTTTAAGACTTAAAGACGTTTATTCATGGACAGATGTTTATATGGTATGATAACTATGGGATGCATTGTCGGTGTAACAGGAAGAAAGAGTGTGACAAGGTGCATAACCGGTGCATGTAACTAAATGGGGGCTGATGAAAGAGACAGGGTGGGCTCACATTACAGGCACACACGCTGTTAGCAAGCTAGAGTGAGAGGGGGGTGATGTGAGAAGGAGGGGGTGATGGTGAGTGGGGGGAGGCTGAGGGTGGTGACAGAGGGTTATGCTGAGGGTGGTGATGCTGAGGGTGGTGGGGGGTAATGCTGAGGGTGGTGAGGGGCGATGCTGAGGGGGGTGATGCTGAGGGGGGTGATGCTGAGGGGGGTGGTGGGTGGTGAAGCTGAGGGTGGTGAGGGGTGATGCTGAGGGTGGTGGGAGGTGAGGCTGAGGGTGGTGGGGGGTTATGGGGGATGGTGAGGCTGAGGGTGGTGGGGGTGAGGCTGAGGGTGAAGGGGTAATGGTGAGGGTGGTGGGGGTGAGGCTGAGGGTGGGGAGGGGTGATGGTGGTGGGGGTGAAGCTGAGGGTGGGGAGGGGTGATGGTGACTGTGGTGGTGGGTGTAGCTGAGGGTGGTGGGGGTGAGGCTGAGGGTGGTGGGGGGTGATGGTGGGGAGGGGTGAGGGTGAGGGAGGTGAGGGGTGATGGTGGTGGGGGTGAGGCTGAGGGTGGTGGGGGTGATGGTGGTGGGGGGTGAAGCTGAGGGTGGTGGGGGGTGGTGGTGGTAGTGGGGAGTGAGGCTGAGGGTGGTGGGGGTGATGGTGGTGGTGGGGGGTGAGGCTGAGGGTGGTGGGGGTGAAGGTGGTGGGGGTGAGGCTGAGGGTGGTGGGGGTGATGGTGGTGGGGGGTGAGGCTGAGGGTGGTGGGGGTGAAGGTGGTGGGGGTGAGGCTGAGGGTGGTGGGGGTGATGGTGGTGGGGGGTGAAGCTGAGGGTGGTGGGGGGGGATGGTGGGGGGGTGAGGCTGAGGGTGGTGGGGGTGATGGTGGTGGGGGGTGAAGCTGAGGGTGGTGGGGGGGTGAGGCTGAGGGTGGTGGGGGTGATGGTGGTGGGGGTGAGGCTGAGGGTGGTGGGGGGTGAGGCTGAGGGTGGTGAGGGTGGTGGGGGTGATGGTGGTGGGGGGTGAAGCTGAGGGTGGTGGGGGTGATGGTGGTGGTGGGGGTGAGGCTGAGGGTGGTGGGGGGTGATGGTGGTAGTGGGGGTGGGGGTGATGGTGGGTGAGGCTGAGGGTGGTGAAGCTGGGGATGAGCCTGAGGGTGGTGGGGGGTGATGGGGAGGGAGAGCCTACCTTACCCTGGTGGTCCAGTGGGCTCCCTGGTGGTCCGGTGGCCACTGCTCACGGTCTGCAGCTCCTCAGAGCCGCAGACCGTGTAATCTCGCGAGATTTCAGAGCGTTGCCGTGGTAACAATTCTCGCGAGTCACATGGTCTGCAGCTCTGCACACTGCGGAGCTGCAGACCAGTGTCTGCGATGGTGGCCGGGCAGCCAGGAGGGGCCTCGCACCCGGCGGCATACCGGGCAAGCCGCCGGGCCCCCTCCTGGTGTCAGGTCCTCGGTCAGTGACCGAGGACCTGACACACTCTGCCAACAGGTGGTTTAGGCGGCCGCGAGGCCCCCGCCAGCGCGAGGCCTTAGGCGGCCGCCTTAACCGCCTAATTAGAGAGCCTCCTCTGCTTGTACTACATAAAAACACAGCACTATATTCACACACTAGCACTCTACACAAATACACCCGTCATTCACATGCACTCACCAGCACTTCACACAAATATGCTCTTACATACACATTGCCATTCAACTACCCAACCATACTCTGAACTGATTATATTCCCTATCCACTCAGTCAGATAGTCCCATCTTACCTCCCATTTATACCCACTCATCCTATCACATTCATACACTTAGCCACATAACATGTTACCTACCCCCACCCACCTGGCACTTACTGCCATTCAACCACCCACCTAGTCATATTCACGATACAGTCATACGCAAAAAAAAAGTTATTCCCCCCCCTTTATTTTCTAATCATTTATTCATATATAATGTTGAGCTATGCATACATATACAGGTGGCCCTCACTTAACGACCTACCTGTTTTACGACGGCTCACACTTACGACCAGCACTCTGGCATAGGGATTCATGTGATTCCCCACATTAGACAGCTGGTCTATGTTCAGGGAATGTTCCCCAAACATAGGTTTGAGGGATTCCCTGCTCTGCTACGCTTTTCTATGTTCTGGGAAATTTCTCAGAATATAGACTGGCACTGATACGCATGCTCCGTAGTGCAACCTCACTTACCGACCAATTCGTTTTACGATCGAGTCGTAAGAACGGAACCTGGTCGGTAAGTGAGGATTGCCTGTATAGAGTATCAGAAGAGAGCCCTATCTGTCCTTTTAAACAAACAGTGTACAGAATTTGTTGGCGCTTTATAAATAATTAAAAAAAATATGTATTATTGTACCTAATGGGGAAAGAGGGAAAGGAAGTGGAACAAACACTGATTCTCTCTCTTATAGCTCTCCCAAAATATCACTTAAGGGACAGGGGCTGAAATAAGGACAGCAACTGTGATCCTAAGCTTAAAGCAGTTCTGTCACTAGAAATAAACTATCCAGTCTGCTTGTCTATAGCTCATTATATCTGAAACTCTTTTTTTATTTTTCTTAATTTTGCTAAGCATTCCACTTTTCATAAAATACATAAGGGACTACTTTTCTTTAGATGGGAGTAGCATAAAGCAAGATACTGTTTCAGTTGCCAATCAAATCTATCCAAAATCCATCAGTAAAATTAATCCCACAGAAGCACAAACATCAGACATCATGGGCAAATGAGAAGAAAATGCATGTGTCTGGGTATAGTTAACAGATAGTAAATATAAATAAAAGCAAGCGAGAAGAAGGGGAGTATGGACATTAATATATAAAAGGTATAAGGAAAGGAAAACTGAAGGAAAAAAAAGAAACATGACGGGGCCGCTTTAAGGGAACCCTAGTCTTAAGTTAAAGTAAAAAAACAGACACATATGATATAAAAGATATATAATGTTGAAGTATAGCAAACTAATGTCATCTTGCTTCCCTGCAACAACTGGTGGGTGAGGTAAAAGGGAAGGGCCAGTGGTGTGAACCATGTCACTTGCGCTTCCCAAAGATGGTGGACCAGCACAGAACGGGGGACAGACAAAATAGGCAGGTCAGCTTGGAGTGAATGCCAGGTCAGCTTTGTTTATAATGGCACCACCTATTTTAAGTTGCCACTAGGGTTCTGGGGTATTTGACATAGTTTTTAGGGTTTGGTAAACAAAGATGACTGATTAAGTTTTCAAATTGTGGGGTATTAGACTTTGGAATTGACTCCCACCTGAGCATTCCACTGTATGTATGGTGACTAGGCTGTGAGAAATGCATGCCTAATTGCTACACTTATTGTAATGGGAGTGGACTTCAGTCCCATTACATTAAACAGGTTTACACGTGCAATACCCATTTCTTTAAGCATCGTTATTAGGGTATGTGAGCATGTCTGCCTAATTGCTAAGCTTAATATAATGGGAATGACTATCGCTCTCGTTACACCAAGCATAGCCACTAATGATTTTAATTTGACCCAGCTGCTATATACAATGACCACACTTGTGAATTTTGTTATTCTGATCACTTCAGGAGACAATAGTGTCCTCAAACAGGTCACAGGAGCCGATTTGCTTAGCTTATTTTTCTTTATTTTTTCATTTCAGCAAAATACAGTGGGAAGCTCTGCCACCTGCCCCAATACTTCATACTGCCTAGGATTGTTGTGTATCTGTACTGAAAATCCATTTCTCAATCAGACACAGCCTGACTTAGAGTGTTGGGATTTAGAGACATCTAATATGTCCACACTGGTTATTGGATGCACTATTGTTTCCTTACATGTATGGATGGTAAGTTACACTAAAATGACACTGCTGTACTCTGTGCTGTAATTACATTTTTCTTATAAACAACATTCTAATGGTAATCCTTTCATTTTGAAGTTGTCATTTTTGAAGAGAATATGAGATCAGTAAAATTGATATTAGAATGGAGTGTGCAACCCCACCTTTCCTACAGAGGCTTCAGAAAAAATGGCTTTTCACAGCTCCCTGTGTGCATTTCCCCTTCCATGTCCAGTCCTATTCTTAGAACCAGCAGAGTGTCTGCTTCATAGAACAATATTCAGTAAGAAGTTCCCACATCTTGGTGTCAGATCTAAAAAGGCCAAACAATATTTTCCATGACTGTACATTGTGTTAATCATTTTCTGCCAAGAAGGCCACTCACACCCTAAATGTTTACTCAGCAGGTCCCTACACTGCATTCCTGCCTGGCCAACATGTTGCTGCAAGCCTTGACATGTCCACACACAGTTTTTCACATCTGTGAACTTGGTCTAGGCAACGTCATTCTGCCCTAATCTTTACATCAGGCTTGACTTTATCATTAGGCAATAAAGTCACATGTGTGATGATACCTTGGGTTTCAGGGATTTGTGGTTTCCAGCCCTCTGGTCTAAAATGTAAACATATCTCCTGTCTGCCTACTGTACCTGTCATTCAGCATATTTGGTGTCTGTTTACATTCCTTGTTAAAATGTGTTCTCTACACTCACCTCCTAATTTCAACTAACCTCAACTAACCTCAGCTGGACCTTGGTCCACAGTGTTATATTCTAGATTTTCAGGGTCCTGTCCTGTCCTAAAAAAAAAATTGTTAACACACCTGCTCTACGCACAGGGCACTGGGACCATCCCGAGACCACTGTGTATTTTTTAATGCTCAGCCAGCTATCACTGACTGAGGGTGGGGTCAGAAATAGAGAATGTAAAAATGAAAAAGCACAAATATTGTGGTGTAACAAAATATCTCAGTAATATAAATATATGTTAGTGTAAAAACACTAGTGAAATTGTAATACTGTATAAGGAAGATAAAAGTGCTACTTCCTACTATGGATCTTCACAACCAAATGTAACATCACAGCATCTTAAAACAAGTGGCCCACCTGGATAAGACCACCTGAGAAATGAGTATTACGCCGGACTTCGGGAAATTATTCTAGATATTCAGCTAAATGTGCAGCATGAAATAGTCGCCATTCATAATCCCGGGTCCCGGCGGCCATCTTTTCAGTAGAAATATACTGCCCACAATAGGAAGTACGTGTAAAACAAAAACATAAAATATGAGAACTTGGGATAAGGATAAAGGCTATGAGAAACTCAGTAGCTTTCCCTTCAGTAAATCCCCGCTCAGGTCTCAAAATAGTTTTTGTTCACGTGTGACATTACAGAGAGAACCAGTTCCAATGCATAACAGACTAATACCACTCATAAGGGCAGTGCAGAACCAAAATACCAGCAAGTTCTCTCTTCATGAGAGATGCAGCAAACCCGGACGATTGTTTTGGCCTTAATTGGGCCTCGTCTGGAAGGTGTAACTGATACTCTTCTAGTGTACTATTCTCTTCACGTGTGTAAAAGCTGATTATCACTGATTGGACAGGTATTTGAGGCTGGAAATGTTATACTTGAAACTGGTCGGACATAGAGCATTCTGTGGCTTTATATTCTCTAGGTTGGACATTCAACATCTACCAGGAGAAGGTCTTTTTCCCTAATACAAGGACCCAGAGCAAATAGGTGGACTGACAATTAGATACAGTGCTGGGGACAATTATAGGCTGCTTTTTGGAGGTCTTTTAGATCTATTCACATGCCTTTCTGGCAACTTTAAGTGGTCTTGTGTTTTTAAGTGCATAATTTTTTTTTATACTTTATTTGTTTTGTATGGTTTTACACTATGTCATGTTTTTGTCATTTTCTTTTTTATTAAGGCATTTGTAATGTATACATACATCAAGGTGAAATAAGTGACAAAGGTATAAGCATACAAGATAACAATGTGTCTGTTGCATGTTGACAGAGATAATGATAATAGCCTATTGTTGTGCTCATAATCACTTGTGAGTAGAGTATGCCTATTTTTGTTAGGTTAATGTTGAGTAGTACTTCAGTGTGACTATGTGGAGTCTAGTGTAGAAACGTTGAACTTGAGACATCTGTGGCGCGCCACTTTTATGTAGACCCTTGTATGTGCGCTGGGCCTGGGGCTATAGTCAGTCGAGGAAGTGTGCGGTTAAAGTATATGCTCCTGATTAGCATATCGGAGTGAGGTAATATAGCACTGCATCACTCTTGCAGCAATGTGTTGGTGTGAACCACGCTCCACTTGAATGAATGACCCCTAACCTAGGGGATCCCGGGGGGGGAGGGGAGGAGAGAAACTTGGAGTCAACCATCTGTAAGTGAACCCTGCGGCACGGAGTTGGCGAGCTACTGGACCCATGGAACACCTCTATTGGAGAGTGGATCAGTGCAAGTCCTGGTAAAAGGTGAGTGTGGATGATTAGATGTTGTAGGGTGTTTTTCCCTTTAATGCCGACCAGATGCGGCCTTTATCGAGGAGCGTTTGGCATCCTGCTATCACGTCACGTGGAGCCACTGCAGGAACTTTCGGGGATTTGTTGATACGAAAGCAGCCGTCAAAGACAATCTTTTTGTCCTGCGTTGCCAGCATCAGTAAGGCTACCAGGCGTCTCAGATAGTGCGGTAACTCATCAGGCAGGACCATGTCTGGAATGCCCCTAATCTTTATGTTAGCACTGTGGCTTCGGTCATCAAGAATGTCAGTTCTCAGGGCTAAGAAGGTTTGAGTTTTCTGAATTTGTTGCATGGATTCTCTTATTTTAGAGACCTTTTGGTGCAGGTCAATAATATCCTCCTCAGAGGCCTGGGTTCTAGCTGTCACTGCTTGGACTTCCACTTTAACAAGGTCGAGGTCAGCTGCAAACAATTACTTAATATTTTGTAGCAGGTTGGCAATATCTTGTTTTGTGGAAGGCGTATAAGGGTCCTCTTCAGGGGTCTCTGCTGGTGCATTTAGCCTTTCTAGGGGAACAGGGGCCAGCTCCTCCACTGTATGTCTGAGCATTGGTGTGCAGGCCTCACCTTTCGCTTGGGCAGCCATTTTGTGAGTTACAGGGTGTTAAAACATGGTGCCCATATCGCGGTTGTCATTTACTCCAGCCGTAGGTTGCTTCTGAGATTGGCAGCCCATGCTGCGTGTGCTCTGGAACTGGGTCGGTCTTTCAGTCGAATAGTAGAGCAGTTCTTCCAATGACAGGCTGGGTGGCAGCACGGAGGTTATAGACTGCTGAGGGGCGCGAAAGGCCTTAATCCGTTGGCTTGGGCGTTTCCCTGTTGGAGGGTAAAGGAAAGGCATCTGGCGATTCCACACCATGTTAGGGAACGGTATATGCTGGGATGGCATCTAGATATTGTGTTTTATTCGAGTAATTTAGCCATTTCGATTCTTAGCGCCGGAGCTCTCAGGAATGGCGTCCGTCAATCTCTCTACCTAAGCTCTGTCCATCCTATAAGACATTTTATGTATTTTAAGTGATTAAAGATTGAAACGAATTGCTACTTTACATTTGGATCTCTGTGATGCTACATGTGTTTGTGACGATCCATAGTAGAAGTAAACACTTTTATCCTCCTTATATTACAATTTCACTGGTGTTTTAACACTAATATGTATTTATATTACAGCGATAAGATATTTTGTTTCACCACACTATATTTGCTCTTGGATGTTTTTCATGTTTAACATGATATTTCAGAGTTGTTGGTAGTATTGGGGTGATCACTATTGTATCTGGCTTTTTTTTTTTTTTTTTTAATAAATACAGAATGAAAGGTAGAAAAGAGTATTAAGGTTACATTTGACCCCATAGAGCAGTTTCACTTTGATGGCCTTGCACTGAGCATCCTTAACACAGGGTTAGACATGCCTTGACATGTACACTATAACACAAATCTTATCTCCACTTTCTACACTTACTGCAATAGCCTGTTTTCTGTGAATGGAATTTCCTCAGACAAGACACAAACAAGTCACATGCAGGGTCTGACGGAAGATGCTTTAGATACACCTAGCGCATTCAGTGCACCCGCAGGAAGTACCTAAAGGGAAAAATAACTTAATTATTTTAACACAAAGGCAGTAGGAAGTATGTATGTTTTAATACTGCTTAAACTTTTTTACAATTTTTTTTCATTATTATTTCTATAGCACCACTGCTCTATAAAGCCCTTAAAGCGGGGGTTCTCAACCTTGTCCTCAAGGATCCCCTACTGTGGTGGAATCTCGGTAAAAATAAATTTAGTAGGCCGAGATTACCACGTGGCATGTGTACGTGCATATGCTGACGTATCGATCAGTTGGTTGCACGAGGCAAGATACGATCAGTAGTGTACGGAGCATGTGCAAGAATACAGGATGTAGTATTCCCCTCCTCCATTGTGCTGGACAAGCCATGCGGTCAAGCAGGAAGTTAATTCTTATTTGTATTGATTGGTCAAGAGAATGTGCGGGTGGAGCTTAATATGGGAGGAGTTATGTGCCTATATAAGGAGCCTGCACTATTGTCCGGGGCTCAGAACTTGCTGTATTTTGGTGACGCTAGTCCCTCTGAGTCCCGATCGGTGATCCAATAAAGAATCTCTTCCTTCCTGAAGAAACCTGTGTCCATCTCTCTGTGCTTCGCTTCCGTCAGTTTCTCTGGTATCATTTGGTGCATTGGCCGGGAAGCTCATCGTTCAACGGTAGCTGAGAGGCAGAGGCGTGAGACGGTCTATCTTTGCCCACGTTCTCTACGGCTGCACCCCTGAACTTCTGCGTGGACCTCCCTTCGTCTCGGCGCCACTGGTCTGTTGTCCAGGAGATCATCGGCCTCTACATGAGAAGTGCTGGGGTGTCCCCGTCGATGAGTGTGAACTCAGGTTCAGGAACGAGGAGGTAAGATAACTGCTGTTTTAGACGGCAGGACCCACTAGGGGTATACCGATTGTGCGGTAGGCCCAAAGGGGTTTGAATCTGTGTATCTGCCCCCTCTGTCGGAGGGAAGGAGCGAAGGCGCACCGCTCGATCGAACGCTCTTTAGTCAGACCGTTTGATTTTGTTAGTCAGGCGGGGTCCTGGTGTAAATAGCCCTAGCCGGACACCGGTGTCTTGTCTAGACTAGCGTTCTAGGGTGTATATTACGTTCGCTAGGTCGGAGGGACCGGGAGACTAAGCGGCGCCTGTGTAAATTCGGTTCGCTAGCTCTCAACCTATCTGGGCTAAGTGGGAAGGCGTGTAAATTTGGAACCCACTAGACTTTTGATAGTGCGACTAAGAGGCGCCTGTGTAAATTCGGTTCTCTAGCTCGCTATATGTGGTGATTGGGCAGTGTGGCTAACCAAAACGGGTGTATATAGTTTTAGGTAGTCCATTCAAGGTACTGGCCAATAGTTTAGTTGGGAATTGTAAATGTGTTAAAGATTGTTTAGTAAAGTGTATATCTTGTTAGATAGCGCGAGCTCAGCCGTCTAGCGAGAGTGTTAATAGTGTGTTGCTGTATTATAGTGCACGGTACCATAACCCTGTATATTTACTGACACTGTATATAAGTACTAATCATTGTCGTCCATTGCATGTTTAACACCATAACCACTAATAATTGTATTGTGACCTTAACTTGTGCTTTGACCTATGCTAACCGTACTGTAACCGCTATTTGTAAAAGACGATGTTACTGGGGTGTGTTATAGACGGGTAATTTGTATATAGAGAATTATAGCGTGGGTGACTGTATAGTTACTCCAAAGGGCATAATATTGATTATCTAGTGACTGGTGTAACAGCTGTGTGTGTACGGGAATTCCCTGAGTGTTTATTGTGTTATTGTGTACGTTTCACTTGGTAACTGTACCACGTGGTGCTGTTGCCAGAGGAAACGGGTGTGACTGTTGAATAGTACGCGTGTATAGTATTCGTTGTCAACGACGTTCCATTGTTAAGTATGGGTGCGTCGCAGTCAACGATTCCGGATCCCTTAGGTTGTATGGTGAAGAATTTTAAAAAGGGATTCAAAACTTGTGATTTTGGGGTTAAAATGTCTCCTGTACGTTTGGTCACTTTGTGTACTAGGGAGTGGCCTACTTTGGTTGCGGCATGGCCGCCACGTGGCAGTTTGGATCCAACTCTGGTACAGCGCTTACACGTGGCTGTATCGGGTAGGCCTGAACTTTACGGCCAGTTTCCTTATATTGATTGTTGGAGACAGGCCGTAAATGACTCGCCAAAATGGCTCCAGACATGCCACGAGGAGCAGTGTCGCCTCATGGTAGCTAGGACTTGTTTGTCCACTAGGACTGGTGTTAGGCCCATTTTGGACACGCCCCCTGAGTCCGAGATCCCTTTGCCGCCCCCTTACTTTCCGTTAAGAGGAAGTGACGCAAATGCAGGAAGTCCTGCAACCCTCCCCTCATTACCCTCATCCACTTCCGCTTCCTCCTCCAGTACAGGATCCACCCCCCCTCGTACTAAATCTCCCCTTCCGGAATCAGAACCAACCCCCATTAAAAACGAATATCCTGATTTGGCGCCACTTCAGACTTCCGGTCAAGCTTCATCTAGCTCGGCTCGAAGTGTTTTATTTACAACCTTTTCCCAAAACCAAGCTCCCACATCCCCATACCCTATTTCTCCCCGACTGGAACCTATGACTGACGCCCCTCCACGTAGCCCCATACAGACCCGACAGTTGACCGGTGCCCAACAATTAAAACACTATCAGATGCCTCTTCGTCTGAATCCTGGGCCAGCCTATATCGATGCCGCAGGCCAAATGGCACATGCTGACCCAGTCTTTGTATATGTCCCATTCACGACAACCGATCTCTTAAATTGGAAGACCCACAATTCCTCGTATACTGAGAAACCACAAGCTATGACTGATCTGTTCACCTCAATAGTACAGACACATAACCCGACATGGGCTGATTGCCAGCAGTTATTAATGACTTTATTCAACAATGAGGAAAGGACAAGAATTAATCAAGCGGCCATTAAAGCACTAGAGGATAAAGCCCGTACTTTAAACCAAGCCAATCCATCAGCATGGGCCGCAACACATTATCCCAACACCGATCCCGATTGGAATGTAAATGGTGCTGATATGGTTCAACTCAGAGCCTATAGAGACGCTATAATTGCTGGCATGAAAGCCGGAGGAAAGAAAGCTATTAACATGTCGAAGACAGTTGAGGTGATTCAGAAAAGCGATGAAGCGCCCAGTGTCTTTTATGACCGATTATTGGAGGCATACCGCTTGTATACCCCCTTTAATCCGGAAGACGCAGATAATTCCCGAATGGTGAACTCCGCCTTTGTCAGCCAAGCTTACGGAGATATTAAGCGCAAGCTACAAAAGTTAGAAGGGTTTGCAGGTATGTCTATCACCCAACTAATGGAGGTAGCGAATAAGGTTTATATGAATAGGGAAACAGAAAGTAAGAAAGAGGAAGAGCGCAAGATGCGTAGAAAGGCTGATATGCTAGCGGTAGCGATCGCAGGCGTAGATAGACGGGGCCCAGATAGAGGCGATAGTAGATGGAATAGGGAGCCTTTGAGTAGGAATCAGTGCGCGTATTGCAAGGAAGAAGGGCATTGGAGGAACGAATGTCCGCAAAGAGAGCAGTACGAGAGAGACCTACCCAGGGCAGGCTACGGAAACTTTAGAGGCAGAGCGAGAGGTAGAGGAGGCCCCGGAGGGAGTAATGGTAATAGAGGGAATAATGGGAACAGAGGAAGTGTTAGGGAAGACAGGTATATTCCAGCAGCGCAAAGGTCCCGCGATAGAGAAGGTAGGGACTTTGTAGGATTGGCTGACACGGTCATGGAGGACTATTGATACCGACCGGGCTCCATCCCCCTTGGTCGAGCGGAGCCTATGGTCGATGTATCAATAGGGGGAAAAAGGAGTGCGTTCATGATCGACACTGGTGCTGAACATTCAGTGGTGACTAATCTAGTTGCTCCTCCATCTGGAAGGACTATTACTGTGATAGGAGCAACTGGAAGAAGTGCTGAAAAACCGGTTCTTAAAAGTCGACTCTGTACATTGGGAGGCCACGTAGTAAAACATCAATTCCTTTATATGCCTGAATGTCCAGTCCAATTGCTGGGACGTGATATGCTATCTAAGTTACAAGCGCAGATTACGTTCCTACCAAATGGAACAACATCTTTAAAGTTTAATGGACCTTCAGGTATCATGACATTATCCGTACCAAAGGAAGAAGAGTGGCGACTTTATACAGCGTTGACTAGCCAAAACCCTAGGAGTGATGAGACATTATTTAACATACCAGGAGTTTGGGCAGAGAACAACCCACCAGGACTGGCCCGCAATATTCCACCTATAAAAATTGAACTAAAACTTGGGGTTTATCCAGTGAGCCTAAGACAATACCACATCCCGCAGAAGGCTAAGAAGAACATCCAATCCTATCTGGATAAGTTCATACGGTATGGTATCCTAAAATTCTGTACTTCCCCCTGGAACACCCCATTGCTGCCTGTTCAAAAGCCCGGTACAGATGAGTATCGACCTGTGCAGGACTTGAGAGCAGTCAATGATGCGGTTGTTAGTATACATCCAGTTGTACCCAATCCATATAACCTGCTTGCTTTAATTCCGGGCGGGGCTACCTACTTTACAGTCTTAGACCTCAAAGATGCCTTCTTTTGCCTCCGAATTGCCGCAGAAAGTCAATGTATTTTCGCTTTCCAATGGGAGAATGCTGTAACGGGCTCAAAACGCCAAATGACTTGGACAAGACTGCCCCAAGGGTTTAAAAATTCACCTACCCTATTTGGTTCAGCCCTAAGTCAAGATCTACTGGATTTCGAGTCCATCCCAGGAGAGTGTGTATTGTTACAATATGTAGATGACTTGTTGATAGCAGCAGTTACAAAAGAAATCTGTCAGCAAGCAACGCACGATCTACTACACATTCTCTGGAAGGCAGGATACAAGGTGTCTAGAAAGAAGGCTCAGTTGTGTTTGCCAACTGTCAAATATCTGGGATTCCATATCTCTGAAGGTCAAAGAATTATGGGGCCAGAGAGAAAAGAAGCTGTCTGCCAAATACCAATACCCAAGAATAGAAGACAAGTGCGAGAATTCTTGGGGGCAGCAGGCTTCTGTAGGATATGGATTCCCAGCTACGCGATACTGGCAAAACCTCTGTATGCAGCTATCAAAGGTACAGAGCACGACCCCTTCTTATGGACCCAAGAACAGCAAACGGCATTTGAAGATGTGAAGAAGGCTTTGATGAGTGCCCCAGCATTAGGTCTACCTGATCACACACGACCATTCTACCTGTATGTACATGAGCAAAGAAGAATGGCTGTGGGAGTATTGACACAGTACTTGGGATCATGGCAAAGACCTGTTGCCTACATGTCTAAGCAATTGGATGCAGTGGCCAGCGGACTTCCACCTTGTCTAAGAGCCGTAGCTGCAGCCGCCCTGCTAGTAGCTGAAGCCGATAAACTCACTCTGGGTCAAGAACTTTATGTACGAGTCCCACATGCAGTACAGACGTTGTTGGATTACAAAGGAAATCATTGGTTTAGTAACAGCCGTATGACCAAGTATCAAGCAATGTTGTGTGAAAACCCCAGAGTGCATTTAGAGACTGTAAACACCTTAAATCCAGCTACCCTTTTGCCACAACCTACTGAAAGTCAACATGATTGTTTGGAAGTAATGGATGAAGTATTCTCAAGTAGACCAGATCTTCGTGATTTTCCCATCCAGAACCCCGATGTTCAATATTATACCGACGGCAGTAGTTATGTGAAAGAAGGGATCCGCTATGCAGGATATGCAGTAACAACAATAGACAAGGTGATAGAAGCTCGGCCACTGGCAAAAGGAACATCAGCACAAAAGGCAGAATTGATAGCACTGACACGAGCGTTACAATTGGCTGAAGGTTTAAGAGTGAACATCTACACGGACTCCAAATATGCGTTTTTAACCACTCATGTCCACGGAGCTTTGTATAAAGAAAGAGGACTACTGAATTCAGAAGGCAAAGAAATCAAATACGCAGCTGAAATCCTACAACTATTGGAAGCAGTGTGGGAGCCGAAAGAAGTCGGTATCATACATTGTCGAGCGCATCTGAGAGGAGATGGTGATGTAACTAAGGGAAATCGGATGGCAGATAGTGCAGCTAAGCGTGCTGCTGAATCAGGAAGACAGGAGTATGTGGGGCATATAGCTGCTCTTATACCAACTACACTGTCCCAATGGACTCCAGTTTATACAGCTCAAGAAGAGGAGTGGTTAAAGACTGAACCAGGAAAGTATTTGGAGAACAAGTGGTATCAGCTAGAAGATGGAAGAATAGTCATACCAGCATCACTAGCAGTAGAAATTGTCCAAAATTATCATAACGGGACACATTCTGGGAGAGACAGCACTGAAGAATCTCTCAGAAAACATTTCTACATACCAAGATTGTCCAACTTGACTCAGGCCATTGTACGAAGATGTGTAACGTGTGCTAAAAATAATGCAAGACAAGGACCAGTAAAGCCACCAGGAGTCCAGTTTATGGGGGGACTCCCCATGTCCGATTTACAAATTGACTTTACAGTGATGCCTAAATCGGGTGGACATCGTTACCTGCTGGTAATTGTGTGCACCTATTCAGGCTGGGTAGAAGCATGTCCTACTCGTACAGAGAAAGCAGGAGAAGTTGTGAGATTCCTGCTACGAGAAATAATACCTCGATATGGACTACCCTGTTCTATAGGATCGGACAATGGTCCAGCTTTTGTTCATCAGTGCCTACAACAACTGATTCATATGCTTGGTATAAAGTGGAGGCTTCATACAGCATATAGACCCCAGAGTTCTGGTAAGGTAGAGAGAATGAATAGAACTATTAAGAACCAGTTGGCTAAAATGTGTCAGGAAACCCAACTTAAGTGGAACGTTCTTTTACCCATAGCTCTATTGCGAATCCGCAGTACCCCTACCAGAAGGATGGGCCTCTCTCCTTTTGAAATCATGTATGGGCGACCACCTCCCGTACTTGGTAACTTAAGGGGGGATTTGAGTCAGTTGGGAGAAGGAATTACCCGGCAGCAGGTTGTAGAGTTGGGTAGGACTATGGAGGAGGTACAGAAATGGGTACAAGATAGATTACCCGTGAATATTTATCCCCCTGTTCATAGTTATCATCCAGGAGATCAAGTGTGGATTAAAGAGTGGAATAATGTACCGTTAGGGCCCAAGTGGAGAGGTCCTTATGTTGTTCTTTTGTCTACCCCTACAGCGATAAAAGTAGCCGAAGTGACTCCGTGGATACATCACTCCAGGGTTAAACCAGCAGCAGTCGATTCTTGGCAAGTTACAGCAGATCCAGAGAATCCCTGCAAGATCCGGTTAAAACGCACTACTCAGTCGGAGTAACGAGGAACTATTGTGGATTACAAATTTTATTATTTTTGGGATTTGGTGCGTGAGTGAGAAGGCCATAATAAAGCCTGTCCGCCCACCGACGTATAGTGTATAAGCCAGGGAAAGTCTCGAAGGGACTCCTGTGAAGACGAGCAGAACTCCATTCCCTGCAGCCCTTACATCCTGGAAGCTGAGGTGCCTTCGCACGGACGAATACTGAGGATGACGGCGAAAGATGTGTTGATGATAGTGTTTATTTATGTGTATTTTTATATTCAGGAAGGTAGAGGTACCGACACTCCTAGCTGTGAGGTATGCATTAAGACTACGAGAACAGGTAACCATATTTCCCAAACCCTAATTTGGCATTCACAATACGAGTGTAAAGGAGATGTATCGAGATGTAGATACCTAAATATAGACTATAGTGTGTGCCATTTAGGAGTAGGAGAACCTAAGTGCTTCAGTCCGGAGTATCAACCTCGTACAATTTGGTTGACTCTCAGGAATGGAGATCCTCAGGGGACCCTAATTAATAAAACGGTGTTAGAATCCGTACATTCTTCGGGTGTTCTGCTATTTGATGCGTGTAAAGCGATATCGAGTGGTAGAAAGCCGTGGAATGTATGTGGGGATCTTAGATGGGAGAGGACGTATGGGTCTAATGATAAATATATTTGTCCCAGTAGTAAAAATAAATATGTGAGTCCTAGATGCCCAAATAAAGACTATAACTTTTGCCCATATTGGTCTTGTGTGGGGTGGGCAACTTGGGGACAGACAGTAGACAAAGACATGATAGTGACTAAGTTGCCTACCAGCCCATATTGTAAGTCTATGGAATGTAATCCCATCCATATACTTATAAATAACCCCGATAAGTTCTTAGACAAATATGGCAATTTATTTGGGTTTCAAATATACGGGACGGGTTTAGATCCTGGGACAGTATTGTTTATAGGGATAGAGACTGATACGGTATCCTCCCAAACTCATCAAGTATACCATTCCTTTTATGAAGAGATGAGTATAGATAATAAGATCCCCCATAATGCTAAAAACCTGTTCATTGACTTAGCTGAAAGTATTGCCGGTAGTCTTAATGTTACCAACTGCTATGTGTGTGGAGGTACTAACATGGGAGACCAATGGCCTTGGGAAGCAAAGGAGGTAATGTCCGGTTCTGAGGCAGTTGACCAACTAATATCTACACAAGCCGATTATCATATGAGTGTTAGAGGTAAATCTGAGTGGAGATTAAAGACCTCCATCATAGGTTATGTTTGCATAGCAAGGAAAGGAATAATGTATAACACTTCTGTAGGAGAATTAACTTGTCTAGGGCAAAAAGCTTATGATGATGATACAAAGAATACAACTTGGTGGTCGGCTTCAAATGTCTCAGAACCATCTAACCCGTTTGCTAGATACGCCAATTTAAAGGATGTGTGGTTTGATTTATCCATCACATCTACCTGGAGAGCCCCAGCAAATTTGTACTGGATCTGTGGTAAGAAAGCCTATTCAGAGTTGCCACAGGACTGGGAAGGGGCATGTGTGTTGGGTATGCTCAAACCATCCTTCTTCTTGTTACCTATTGAAACAGGTGAGACTTTAGGTGTTAAAGTGTATGATGTGAATCATAGGAAGAAAAGGGGACCCATAGAGATAGGCGCCTGGGAAGATGATGAATGGCCTCCCCAGCGTATTATAGATTATTATGGGCCAGCCACGTGGGCTGAGGATGGTACCTTTGGTTACAGAACCCCTATTTATATGCTCAACCGAATTATAAGATTACAGGCGGTGGTTGAGATTATCACCAACGAGACATCACAAGCGCTCAATCTTCTAGCGAAGCATAACACCAGGACGAGGACAGCAGTCTACCAAAATAGATTAGCCTTGGATTACCTTTTGGCAGTAGAGGGAGGTGTATGTGGGAAGTTTAACCTGAGCAATTGCTGTCTTCAAATAGATGACGAAGGGCAAGCAATAGCTGAGCTTACTAGCCATATGGTTAAACTAGCGCATGTGCCTACTCAGGTATGGAAAGGGTACAATCCAAGTAGTTGGTTTGGTAGCTGGTATGAGTGGTTTGGAGGGCTTAAGGCAGTGGTAGGTGGAGTCCTACTGATTTTAATGTTGTGTCTACTCCTGCCGTGTCTTATACCCTTAGTAGTTAGGTCTGTGCAAAGCCTAATAGAAAATATAGCAGAGAGGAAGGCTGCTGCACAGATAATGGCGATTTATAAGTATAAGGCTCTAGATCAGGGAGAACCAATGCAGGAAGATGAGTGTTGAAGATTCACATCATAGGATAAGTCTGGTCTGGTTCAAGATAACTTGCGGTGTATGCAAACCCAGGTTAAGTGATGCCTCAAGTAATTGTAAAATATCAAGAGGCATCAAAGGGGGGAATGTGGTGGAATCTCGGTAAAAATAAATTTAGTAGGCCGAGATTACCACGTGGCATGTGTACGTGCATATGCTGACGTATCGATCAGTTGGTTGCACGAGGCAAGATACGATCAGTAGTGTACGGAGCATGTGCAAGAATACAGGATGTAGTATTCCCCTCCTCCATTGTGCTGGACAAGCCATGCGGTCAAGCAGGAAGTTAATTCTTATTTGTATTGATTGGTCAAGAGAATGTGCGGGTGGAGCTTAATATGGGAGGAGTTATGTGCCTATATAAGGAGCCTGCACTATTGTCCGGGGCTCAGAACTTGCTGTATTTTGGTGACGCTAGTCCCTCTGAGTCCCGATCGGTGATCCAATAAAGAATCTCTTCCTTCCTGAAGAAACCTGTGTCCATCTCTCTGTGCTTCGCTTCCGTCAGTTTCTCCGGTATCACTACCAGTCCAGAGTTAGGGATTACCTGGGTGTGTTTAAAGTGTTTAGAAAAAAAAAGAAAAAACACCTTAGAGTCTAAGGTGTTTTGTTCCCCTTTTTCTAAACACCCTAGACACACCCAGGTAATCCCCAAATCCTGGACTGGTAGGGTGTCCTGAGGACTGGGTTGAGAACCCCTGCCTTAAAGGGATAATCCAGGTACCCAGACCAGTTCTGCCAATTGGAGTGGTCTGGGTGCCAACTCCCACTACCCTTAACAATGCAAGTGTAATTATTGCAGTCTTCATAAACTGCAATATTTACCTTGCAGGGTTAAGTCCTCCTCTAGTAGCTGTCTATCAGACAGCCACTAGAGGGACTTCCATGTTCTTAGAACACGAAAAGTGTTTTAAGCAACGCTGGACGTCCTCACGCTATATGAGGACCTCCAGCGTCGCCGAAAACCCCATAGGAAATTATTGAATAATGCTTTCCTATGGGGAGGTCTAATGCGCGTGCCATTGCCACACCGGCTGGAGCCTGACCAGCACCGAGGGACTGCGCTAAGTCACTGAAGGGGTTTTAACCCCTTCAGCAACTTGGGATGGGGGGTGGGAGGGACAGGGGCACTACAGGGTCCTGCAGTGCCAGGAAAACTAATATGTTTTCCTGGCACTGGAGAATCCCTTTAAGGACTAATAAAATTATATTATGCCATTACAAAGTAGCTTTTGAAGATCCAGAAATGGAATGCCCCACTTAATTAACAAGATAGTGTAGACACCATAACCACTACCCGCTTTTCAAATAGTTTCAGACCTAAGTGGGTCCAATGGGGACTCCTGTCCTGCCTTCTCTTCTCCGATAGATAATGTGGAAGTCAAAACTACCTGTGTTTGAATGGTATTCATTTGCTCCCTCTCAGACAACGAATTTCATCCAAATAGGGTAGACACTCATGGCACCATAGACACTACAGTAGGGAAAATGATAAAATGTTACCAAGCTCACAACTTGATCCAACGTTGGTTGCACTTGTTATCACAGATCTTTAACACAAATACATAATGTGGTGATATCAAATATTGTTAAAAGAGCTTACAATCTAGAAGTAAATTTGTATTGGTAAAAATAAGCTTCCAATCTAGAAGGGGGGAAATATGAATTTGCCCTAACAAGGTAGCAATGTGATACCGTGTGATACGTGTGTCAAGTTGTTAACATTCAAATGAAGTAGCAAGGATCCTTTTTCCATAGGTCCAGAGATTATCAATGAGACAGCCACTAGAGGCTGGATTAACCCTAACCCTAATATAAACATAGCAGTTTCTCTGAAACTTCCATGTTTAAAGCAGGCAGGGTTAACCCTAGATGGACCTGGCACCCAGACCACTTCATTAAGCTGAAGTGGTCTGGGTGCCTATAGTCGTCCTTTAAACCTCTTTACTAGCAGGATCATTAAGTAGGGTGTGACATTTCAGGAGTTCAAATTTTAAATGTATTTCTAATTTTAGGCCACAACAAATAAGTGGGGAAAAGTTAGCTATATACACAGTTTGGCTATTTTGGCCTAAAATGTTAAATTTACTTAACATTTTTGAATTCTCAACAATTATTGTATATACTCGTGTATAAGTCGATCTCAGGTATAAATCGAGTGCAGTTTTTTGACCAACAATTGTGAAATATGCTATGACTCGTGGATAAGTTGAGGGTAAAACTTAGGGCTATGAAATTCTGTGATTTTTATAATTTTGTCAGATTTTACCTAGGTAAAGATCCTGGAACAATCAAACATGTCAGCTAAAAACTGGATTAAAAAATGAGCAATTATGAATAGGAACATTTCATTTATGAACTGTAACTCCCTCTATGTGTCTCTCTTCACCCTCTGTATTTCCCCTCATCTTTGTCTCCCCCCTCTGTCTCTTTTTCCCCCCTCGCCCTGTGTCTCTCTATTTCCCCTCTGTCTCCTTCTCCCCTTCACTACCACCTGAGGCTGACATTGCCTGAAGCTGTGGGAGACTGGAAATGACAGAAATGGGGCTGTTCTCTCTCTGTCTCTTTATTATCCTCCCTCGTGGTTGCCACAATTCACAGCTCGGACACATCATAGAGTAATCATTACTCTATGAATTCTATTGAAACTCGCACTGACCCGTGTATAAGTCGTCTCTGCATTTTTACATGAAGTTTACAACAAAAAATTCTCAACTTATACACAAGTATATACGGTAGGGATTATTCTAGCTTCAGTGACTGAATAATCAAAATTTTATATTAAGACAGATATTTGCTTTACTGAATCCTCTCAACAGCAAAGAAACAGTTAAAATAAGTAAACAAAATTAATCCAATCCTAATGCATATCAGATATACTACAGGGCTGTGAAACTCCTCCTCATTCCAGTTTCTTGATGCAGTCTGTAATGGATCTCCTATACTCCGCCTAATGTTCGGTTCCATTCAAATGAAGGGAAAGTGCCGAACCAGGTGCACCCACGGAAAGCTGCTAATGGCGGCTGGGGAGATTTAACTCCCGAACAGTTCTTTGTATGTGGCCCATAGTCCTTGGGCAGGCTAGCTAGGAGGCTCCTCCAGGAGTTTGTGACAAACATCCAAGGTAAGGAGTGCTTGCCACATATCTTCCCCCTCCTGGGGAGACTTACCAGACCCCCGACCTCCAATCGGTCTGGGTCTGTGTTAATCTGGTGACCTTTTCCAAAAGGTGCAGTGATCCAGAGGGCCTCCTGCCCCACGCTCCAGTTTATAAATCCCGGGTCTTTCTGGGAAGTGCAACAGCTAAAATCCACTCCTGAGGCACCACGGTGTTGCTGGGGGTGGGGTAAAGAAACTATACGCTCCCTGTTGTATGTACTGCCGCTGGAGGATGAGACTGGTTGTCTCCACTCCTGGTAACGCTGTCTGTTGCTGGGTAGTGAGACCGACCATATCCACCCCCAGATGCTAGCTGCCGCTGGGGAGAGACTGGTTGTCTCTTCTCCCTTTACCTCATACCGCCTCTGGGGAATGAGACCGACTGCCTCCACTCCCTGTGATGCTGGGGAGAGGGACCGAAAATCATCTCTCCCTGTAACTCTGTCTGCCGCTGGGGAGAGAGACCAGTTGTCTCCTCTCCCTGCCTGGTACACTGCCGCTGGGGAGAGAGACTGACTGTCTCCACTCCCAGTGATGCTTGCTGCTGCTGGGGAGGGACCGACAAGCTCCTCTCCCTGTAATGCTGCCTGGTACTGGGTAGTCAGTCCGACTATCTTCACTCCCAGTGCTGCTTGTTGCTGCTGGGATGAGGGACCGAAAATCTCCTCTCCCTGTAAATCTGGTTGCCTCTGGGGAGAGAGAGACTGGTTGTCTCTTCTCCCTTTAACTCATACTGCCACTGGGGAGTGAGACTGACTGTCTCCACTCCCTGTGAGGCTTGCTGCTGCTGGGGAGAGAGACCGACAATCTCCTCTCCCTGTGACGCTGCCTGTTGCTGGGTAGTGAGACTGACTGTCTCCACTCCCAGGGATGCTTGCTGCTGCTGGGATGAGGGACTGACAATCTCCTGTCCAGTAGTTACCAAGCTCATTCCTTGGTCTGCATCGCTGTCACGCTGCTGAACTGTTCCCATTCTATAGCGTCCAGATGGGTGATATTTGGTCCCAGGCCTGTAGTATCAGGGAGCTCCAGGGCGTCCACATGGTATTTCCAGATGTCCCAATACCGAGACTCCTCCGTGCTGTCACCTCATGCCAAAAACAGTTCCATAACATTGGCGGCTAAGTCTCGCTGAGGTGATCGGGAACCCACAAAGTCCTCATGCCAAATTTAGTTCCATAACGGTCGCGGCTAAGTACCGCTTGTCACAAATGCACCCTACTTCAAGAGTGTGCGTGAGGTAGTTGTGGTGGTGAAAGGGTTAAAGTTCACTATTTGTCTGCACTAGACCGGAAATAATGAAAAAATCCCCCTTAACACCACCCACACTTAAACATAATAATATATCTATTACTATTTTAACGCTGCCACCACCAAGACAATTTATAAATGGGGTGCCTTGGTCCCCCAGGTAAATCAATAATAAAAAAACACCATATACAACTTAGCACAATATTTAAGGAAGGAATTGCCAATATACTAATTAGTCTCTTCAGGTAACGTGATTTACCAGACAAAGGCAGAACTTAATCAAAGAATATTTATTATGAGCAAAAGATCATTAACATATCAAAAGATATCAATTCATCAATTAAAAGGTACAGGTCAAATGGCTGAAGAGACATTCAGGCTTTTTCCGGTGTAGAATCTCACACCTCACAGAGCCTTGATTAATTCACATCCATATGGTAATATCCTTTTCACATTCTTATGCCATTCACCCTACCCCTTCTGTCATCTGATCTCTGTGGGGGTCCCAACTTCAAAATATGTAACCCCTTTTGACCTCCATACAATCAAATTAACCCCTTTTGACATTAACAATACCATCTCTGCCAGGCTGGCAGGTCCTTAATGCACTACACAAATTACATTAAAGGACAATATTCCATAGTGCAATTAAAAAATTGGGCACTCTTGCCATGACACCGCTGAGGACAATTCGTGGGTTTCTTCATGCGAATGGCCACCAGGGAGCTAATGTTCGGGTCCATTCGAATAAAGGAAAAGTGCCAAACCAGGGACACCCAGGGAAAGCTGCTAATGATGGCTGGGGAGATTTAACTCACAAACAGGGTCTTTGTATGTGGCCCATAGACCTACCTACCGGAAATGGTAGAATGAAAAACAATGATTGATCTGTAAGACTTACCTTGGTCAAAGAATAAGGCAACAGAAGTGGGTAATCTACCGACATACTAGAAAGAGATACCAAGGTTGGGCCCTCCATAGGAGAGTTATGAGAACTATCTTGACTCCGAGAGTCTTGAGGTGCTGTAGGGTACGAGGGATCATGGATAAAAGAGGGAAGGCGTATGCACCTTCCTTCAGCCACATTTTTAGAAAGGCATCAACTGCTAGACTTGAAGAACACACCGGTCTGACGATTCAATCGGGAGGCAAAGAAGTCCAGTGTTAGTGAGCAACAGAGAAGATTCAAACAATTGTGATATGTGAGGATCCAGTTGCCAATAGCTCGACGGGAGAACAAGTCTGCAACAAAAGTGTCTGAATCAGGAAGATATTCCACCCAAATGGACGGATTCCAGTCCAAGCAAAAACGTCCTTAGCGAAGCTGCTGATTGCAAAAGAGCCATCAATCAATTCTAGACAATAGATGTACAAAGCACTTTCGGATGGAGACCAAAGACCTCCTGTTGAGAGATTGGAGCAATACGTGCCACAACCTAAGAGACTGGTGTCCGACTCTAGAATGAATTCTGATTGGGAACCAAAAATCTCCTTCTCATTCCATACCTCTATGTTGGTGGAGCCATCAGTTAAATTCTAGTTGGACCTTGTCTTTTAGAGTAATCAGTTGGTTGTATGAAGTGGATTGTGTAGGTAATGTGTCTTTAGATGTTGCATTTACCGATAATGTAAGCAGGGCCGGACTGGGAGAAAAATTCGGCCCGGGCATTTTTTTATCCCAGCGGCCCACTAAGAAGGGGGCGGGTCAGAGGAGGTGTGTTTTGTCATCACTAATGACAAGCACGCCCCCTCTCAAAGTGAGCATATTGGTTCAATGCTCTTCCAGGGCAGACCATGCACAGAGCTCTGCTGAAGAGCTCTAGCATGAGAAAAAAAACCTGTATTTGTTCTGCACAGTGCAAGCAAATTTAATAACATGCTTGCACTGTGTTTCCTTCCTACTTGTCTCTGGTGTCTCTATAACTGGATACCAGGAGACAAAAATGCCAGGAAAGAGTATTGTGCATGTGTTTGGAGACTGCTTGTGGTATTGCGTGTGTGTAGAGTGAGCTGATTGTGGTGTGGTATTGTGTAATAAGGTTAGTTTTAGACATGTTGTGTCTGTGGTGTAATGTGATGCATATGTGGCTAGGGGCTGTAGAGAATGTATGTAAAGGGGATGTAGCATGTGTGCAAACAGGCTATAGAGTGTGTGTATAGGTGATGTAGTGTTTGTAGAAAGTGTGTGTTTAGGGGTGTAGTATGTGTTTGCTTACAATGAATCTAGTGTTTGTGTGTGTGTGTGTGTGTATAGGGGATTCAGAGTGTGTATGTTAAGAGTGTAGTGTGTGTGTGTGTGTATGTGTATAGGAGTCTAGTGTGTGTTTGAAGGACCCAGAATGTGTAGGAGATCTAGTGAGTGTGTGTTTATAACGGATTCAGAGTGTATATAGGGATCTAGTGTGTATATGTGTGTAGATGATCCAGAGTTGGGTAAGGGATCTAGTGTGTGTCTGGAATGTAATGTGTTTAGGGGTGCAGTATGTGTGTGAGGGGTGCTGTGTGTGTGTGTGTGTGTGTATGTATGTATATATATATATATATATATATGTGTGTGTGTGTTTGGAACTATTGTGTATGTGTATGGTGCAGTGTGTTGGGGGGTTCTGGTTGTATGTGAGGGGTGCAGTATGTGTGCGTGATGGATGCTGTGTGTGAGGGGTGCTGTGTGTGAGGGTGCGGTGTGTGAGGGTGCGGTATGTGAGGGTGCAGTAAGTGGTGTGTGTGAGAATGCTGTGGGTGATGTGTGTAAGAATGTGGTGTGTGACAGTGCTGTGTGTGATGTGTGTGACAGTGCTGTTTGTAATGTGTGTGAGAGTGCTGTGTATGATAGTGCTGTGTATGATGGGTGTGAGAGTGCTGAGTGTGATAGTGCTGAGTGTGATAGTGCTGAATGTGCTGTGTGTGAGAGTGCTGTGTGTGAGAGTGCTGAGTGTGATGTGTGTAAGAGTACTGTGTACGATGTGTGTGAGAGTGCTGTGTGTGTGTGAGAGTGCTGTGTGTGATGGGTTAGAGAGTGCTGTGTGTGAGAGTGCTGTGTATGATGTGTGTGAGAGTGATGTGTGTGAGAATGCTTTGTGTGATGGGTGTGAGAGTGCTGTGTGTGATGGGTTAGACTGTGCTGTGTGTGATGGGTTAGAGTGCTGTGTGTGATGGGTTAGAGAGTGCTGTGTGTGAGAGTGCTGTCTGTGAGAATGCTGTGTGTAATAGTTGTGAGAGTGCTGTGTGTTATGTGGGTGAGAGTGCTGAGTGTGATGGGTGTGAGTGTTGAGTGTGATGGGTGTGAGTGCTGTGTGTGATGGGTGTGAGAGTGCTGTGTGTGATGGGTGTGAGAGTGCTGTGTGTGATGGGTGTGAGAGTGCTGTGTATGATGTGGGTGAGAGTGCTGAGTGTGATGGGCGTGAGAGTGCTGTGTATGATGTGGGTGAGAGTGCTGTGTATGCTGTGGGTGAGAGTGCTGTGGGTGAGAGTGCTGGGGGTGAGAGTGCTGGGGGTGATGGGTGTGAGAGTGCTGAGTGTGAGAGTGCTGAGAGTGCTGAGTGTGAGAGTGCTGAGAGTGCTGAGTGTGAGAGTGCTGAGTGTGATGGGTGTGAGAGTGCTGAGTGTGATGGGTGTGAGAGTGCTGAGTGTGATGGGTGTGTGAGTGCTGAGTGTGATGGGTGTGAGAGTGCTGAGTGTGATGGATGTGAGTGATGTATAAATGTTAGAATGGATTTTGTGTGTAGGGGGGGTAAATAAATAAAATAACAGGCATTATGTCCCCCCCTCCCTTCTTACCTTTAGCCTGGGAGGGGGGGACTGGTACCTGGGACTGGGAGGCAGAGTGGCAGTGTTCCCTGGTGGTCCTCGTGGTGAGCGAACTCTAGCCTGCGGGCTAGAGTTCACTCTCGCGAGATCCGGTCGTTGCCATGGCAACGCTCCGGATCTCGCGAGAGGAACCCGGCGGAGCTGCAAGTTAGAGCTCCGCCGGGTCCTCTCTCCGGGCAGGCTGGCTCCCTCCCTCTCTCCCCGCCGGCGGCTGCATATCTATTCAAGTGGGCCGGTGAGGGAGATCTTTGATCTCCCCACCGGCCCGTCATGGAATACAGCGGGGCCGGCGCACGGATAGTGCCGGCCCTGCATAAACCGGCAGGGGAAGTCCTGGACCTTCCCCTGCCGGCCTCGGCCCCACAGCCAGCGCGGCCCACCGGGCATTTGCCCGGTGTGCCAGATGGCCAGTCCGGGCCTGAATGTAAGGGTCCAGGGAAGATACCCTGGATGGGTGAAGAGAATAAGCCAATCATGTGTGCCAAATCGCAAAGGTGAATGTGAGGAGATGAAAGTAATTTTCGAAAGGTTTTCTTGATAGCCTTTATCTTTACGGATGGAAGTGTAGCACTGCCAGGAATTGATTGAAAACCCAAGGAATTGGACAGTTTGGCAACCGACTTCTCGAAGTTTATTACATAACCAAGCTTTTGTACAGAGTTGTAGTCATAGTCGTATGAAAGCAATGAGTGTCTGGGTCCTGTGCCATAAGAAGAATATCGTCCATGAATATAACAGATCTGATTTGTCGAGAGCTAAGCAATGCCATGACTGGTTTCATCAATTTAGTAAAGCACCAAGGAGCGGAACAGAGAACAAAAGGGTGGCAGGTGAACTGCCAGATATCTTGTTGCCATTGGATTTGAATAAAACTACAATATGTTTGTGTTACAGGTACAACCACGGAGTGAAGCAGACCCATGTCCTCTAATGGATCATCTAGGGAACAGTTGTCTGTGACTGTGGTAATATCAGGCACTACCAGAGCTCAAGGAATCAGTGGGACAAGGCCTGTAGCCAGTGAAGGCTGCTATGCTGGTAGCTCAGCCTAGTGTCTGTTGAAAGCTCTCATGAATCTGTCTTTGAAAAGTAGCCCATTTGTATCAGGACTGAGTTCTAGAGCTCTGGTCTGCCAATCTTGCATTAATCTTATATAGAGCAGCTTTGTATCTATCTGTGGAAATCACAATATTTGCCTTTCTCACAAAGCAAAGTGCTCTTTGTGCCCATTCTTGCACTATTATTATTATTATGATATTTATGTTGGGATCTACCAAGGACTCATCAGCAATGATAACAATTTGAATAATAGAACCTGTAATATCTAATAATTTATCTTGTGCAGCTTTTAGGTTTTGATCAATGCCTTTCTAAAGGGTTATATCTGCTTGAAAAAGCTACCAGTAAGGTGTCAAATACGTGTGTGTTACCTTATTTGGAATGGAAGGGCACCGCCATTCCGCCCTTATTTTTGCCCATATCTCCTTTTCTAGTAGTTTATGTAGCCTCATCTTACAGAACTGAGATGTATGATCTGGGGGTGCCCACTCAGCTGAGTATAATAATCCCAGGCTTGAACAAGGGACATCCAGTAGAACATCTGTAGTCTGATCTTGGGACTTTTTAAGGGGATTAGAGCTGAAAGAATTTGGGTCAAAATGTACAATAAAAGATTCTTTCACAAATCTGGAAGGGATGCGATCCTGCTGTATAACAATGGGGAGATTGTCCTCCGAATAACCTGCACAGTACTCGAATAAGACCTGCAGATCGTAGGAGGATGAACCCTCTATAAGATGTAAACATAATGATCCCTGTTGGGGTAAGGTCGAGGCCTGAGTTAATTCAGGTGTTTTAGCAGGAGCTTTGCCTTTACAGGCAGAAGCGATGTTTCCTTTCCAAGTGTGTGTGCAGGAGACCCCCATGTGATCCGACAAATGGGACTCATTTAGGTTCCGAAAATCGGCTGCGTCAGAAAAACAAGGGGAAAATGACTGAGGCCTAAACTAAGGCCAAACAAGCATTTTATATCGAAAAACATGTAAGTTAAAAATCTGGGCCAACAGGGAACAGTTGGACCCAATTTATTTAATTAAAGGACAAGAGAATAAAACCAAAATATAAATATATAAAGAGATAAAACAAACAATATATGGTATACAACATATATTGAAGATAATTTGAATAGACTCACCTTGGAGGCTAGCAGCATTAAAAAGAGGAATTGAATAGCCCTGTAGTATATCTGATTTGCATTCTAATTGGTTGAATTTTGTTCAGTTATTTTTAACTGTTTGTTTGCTGCTGGGAGTTTTTTAGTGAAGAAGGTAAAGCAAATATGAAGCCTCCTGTTTTACCAAAAAATTCACACTTTGGTGAGTAGTACTATATCTGTGTGCAGTGACAGAGAGGAACATAAAAGTTTCTAATGAGGGTTGGAAGAACACAGACCCACAGCACATGTAATTAGAAGCAATTATAAAGCAGTAATGAGGGTGTGCTTGGGAAGTGACATTCCAGAAAATCCAGTACCTACCTGACTGTTTTGAGTGCAGAGTTTTAGCATGATCAATACTATGAGCTAGGTGTCTGAGGCAATGTGTCTTTTCTTGATTTAATTTAGGTATAAAGATTGTTTGGGTAGGGCCCTCTTCACCTACTTTTCCAGTATGTCATACAGGTTTTGTTAGAATTAAATGTTTGTCTTGTTTCCTATTGTACAGCGCTGCGGAATAAGTTGGTGCCATATGAATAAATTGCTTTTGTAACAACATTTCCTCGACCTTACAAAATAAAAAAAATACAAACACTGTGGGTTATTTGTATCTGATAAATAAACCATTGATAAATAAGTAATGTGCCATGCTATCCCAAGAAGGCTGCACAATTACATGCTTTAGGGAGCACTTCAGCCATCTGGACAATGTCCACACATATTATACCATGAGATGCTGAAATTCTACTGGCTTAATATGTATTATGCATATGCACAATCGAGATATTCAGAGGTGAAGAATAGGAGGAAGTGAACTAGCCTTCTAAACCATGTATGGAAACCTTATATGACTCTATTATGTTGGTAACAGCATCTAAATCAGACCTGTTAAGGACACCTGAGGACATTTGGTGGGAAGTACAAATGTTTATGCACATATCATCTACAAAAGGCTATAATATGTACGTGTTTACTGTCATGCAGGGCTGACGTCTGCTTTTATGTCCGTGTCTCTGCAGTTAGTCATCTACAAATGTTCTGATTCTTCAGGTATCTGCTCGTCCAATCAGATCAGGCGTGGGGTGACACTCCTGCCTGCTTGAAGTAGTACCAGCTGTTTGTTTTAGTAGCTAATTACAGACATGCTCCTTGGAGTGTCCTGCGTGGGTGTGCATGAAGAGGACGTATTTAACAAAAACAAGCCGCTGTACACACAGCTTCCAGGAATGTGTTTTAATACACTTAATTAAGAGGGCTGGTTTAGGTATGGACAAAAGCATAGTGCTATCACTTAACCCTTTCATGACAGATGCCCTGACAATATATCATTATATATGTGATCAGTACTGTAGCGCTGTTCCCCTCCCTTTCTATATATTGGGATTTGCCTAATCCCTTGTCATGTAAAGAGTTAATTGATACAGACAGCTTATACTTCTGTGTTCATTATATTATAATCAAGTAATACTAACTATACTGCATTTGATATGCATGATATGGAGGGAGCAGAGCTCGTAGTAAGTGGTGGAGGTCACACAGAGTTGGAAGGACTACAACCACCACCTACTAAAGCAGTGGTTTACCATATTTCCACTGCTGATGTGATTTCAGCAGAACTCTCCTGAATTCAGGGTCCTCTCTCATTTTTCCAGGTTTGTTCTCTGATGTCCCACATGTGAGAGACACCAAATGCTCCCTCTTATTGCAGCATGACCACATCATTATATACACTGATGACTAGCTGAGTAACCTCGGCACATTCAGGGTTCTTTCTGAATGCAACAGTAATGCTGTGTGAACGGACTTTCCTGATTGAGAGGTTGTCAGTCAGTCTTGTATGCATGTGCACCCACCAAAAACAACAGAAGGTAAGCGCTAATTTATACACACGATGTTGGTAGGCAGCAACCTTAAAGAAGGGAATCCCTCTAACCCTTCTAAGAAACAGGGAATAGCACAAAGGCAGAAAAGGCTGCGCCAATAAGAAAAAAGTCTCACTAATGTAACAGGATAAAATATGGTGCAATCCTCAGGAGTTGATAGTTGAGAAATCAAAATAAAATAAAAATCTCACTATAAAACAGGATAAAAGTGGGGGTGTGATCCTCAGGAGTTGATCTGTACAGATGGCTAAAATATCCGGACAGACAAAGGGAGATAAAAACAACCAATAGTGCAATACGCCAGAGTCTAGAAGTAGATATTGTAGCAAAAGCAGGTAATACACTCACATTTAGTAGAGCTATAACCAGCTCTGGTGTGGAGGGCGTGCAGTGGTATGATCCCCACTTAAAGGATATACAGAAAGGGTGTGGTCATCAGTACAGTCTGGATATCCACGGCTCCGAATAATTGTAAGAAAACAACATTAGTGCTCTCAATATGGTAAAAAAATGAGATATAAATAATTAAAATTATACTCACAAATATAGAGCAGACAATACTGCTCTATTGATAAGGTGTTGGTGGAATAATCCCCACCTAGGATTTCTTTGAGTACAGGAGCAGATAAAATTGCCAGAAATGGTAAAAATAAGTAAGAATGTGTGTAATATACAATAAAAAGAAAATTGGTACAACTTAGGTGACCAAAACACATAAATTAAAACCATAACGCGTTTCACCATATGTGGCTTCTTCAAATGGAGAAGCAACATATGGTGAAACGCGTTATGGTTTTAATCTCAGGAAATGTGGAAACTGCAATATGAAATTGGCATCAAGGTTTATCAAATATCAGTGTGAATAAAAAAAAAAAAGATATATTCAAAGCACACGTGGAACTCGTGTCTCTACATGTTTGATATTAGAAATGAATTTCGGTATTTCTGACAAATTCAGTTTTTTCTTTTTCCTGGTGTGAAAAAGACTCTATATTGACTTTTCTGAAATGAACAATAGTGATATGTATTATTTTGTGCTAGATTTCTTTTTACACCTTTCAAGCATGAGCACAAATTAGTAATATTTTAACATCTCATTCTCATCAATTTAGAGATAGCCCACTGGCATATTAAAAGAAAATATGTTACTGATACCGGAGAAACTGACGGAAGCCAAGCACAGAGAGATGGACACAGGTTTCTTCAGGAAGGAAGAGATTCTTTATTCGGTTCACCGATCGGGACTCAGAGGGACTAATGTCACCAAAATACAACAAGTTCTGAGCCCCGGACAATAGTGCAGGCTCCTTATATAGGCACATAACTCCTCCCATATTAAGCTCCACCCGCACATTCTCTTGACCAATCAATACAAATAAGAATTAACTTCCTGCTTGACCGCATGGCCTGTCCAGCACAATGGAGGAGGGGAATACTACATCCTGTATTCTTGCACATGCTCCGTACACTACTGATCGTATCTTGCCACGTGCAACTAACTGATCGATACGTCAGCATATGCACGTACACATGCCACGTGGTAATCTCGGCCTACTAAATTTATTTTTACCGAGATTCCACCACATTCCCCCCTTTGATGCCTCTTGATATTTCACAATTACTTGAGGCATCACTTAACCTTGGTTTGCATACACCGCAAGTTGCCATGAACCAGACCAGACTTATCTATGATGTGAATCTTCAACACTCATCTTCCTGCATTGGTTCTCCCTGATCTAGAGCCTTATGTTTATAAATTGCCATTATCTGTGCAGCAGCCTTCCTCTCTGCTATATTTTCTATCAGGCTTTGCACAGACCTAACTACTAAGGGTATAAGACATGGCAGGAGTAGACACAACATTAAAATCAATAGGACTCCACCTACCAATGCCTTAAGCCCTCCAAACTGCTCATACCAGCTACCAAACCAACTACTTGGATTGTACCCTTTCCATACCTGAGTAGGCACATGCGCTAGTTTAACCATATGGCTAGTAAGCTCAGCTATTGCTTGCCCTTCGTAATCTATTTGAAGACAGCAATTGCTCAGGTTAAACTTCCCACATACACCTCCCTCTACTGCCAATAGGTAATCCAAGGCTAATCTATTTTGGTATACTGCTGTCCTCATCCTGGTATTATGCTTCGCTAGAAGATTGAGCGCTTGTGAGGTCTCATTAGTAATAATCTCAACCACTGCCTGTAATCTTATAATACGGTTGAGCATATAAATTGGGGTTCTATAACCAAAGGTACCATCCTCAGCCCATGTGGCTGGCCCATAGTAATCTATAATATGCTGGGGAGGCCATTCATCATCTTCCCAGGCGCCTATCTCTATGGGTCCCCTTTTCTTCCTATGATTCACATCATACACTTTAACACCTAAAGTCTCACCTGTTTCAATAGGTAACAAGAAGAAGGATGGTTTGAGCATACCTAACACACATGCCCCTTCCCAGTCCTGTGGCAACTCCGAATAGGCTTTCTTACCACAGATCCAGTACAAATTTGCTGGGGCTCTCCAATTAGATGTGATGGATAGATCAAACCACACATCCTTTAAATTGGCGTATCTTGCAAACGGGTTAGATGGTTCTGAGACATTTGAAGCCGACCACCAAGTTGTATTCTTTGTATCATCATCATAAGCTTTTTGCCCTAGACAAGTTAATTCTCCTACAGAAGTATTATACATCATTCCTTTCCTCGCTATGCAAACATAACCTATGATGGAGGTCTTTAATCTCCACTCAGATTTACCTCTAACACTCATATGATAATCGGCTTGTGAAGATATTAATTGGTCAACTGCCTCAGAACCGGACATTACCTCCTTTGCTTCCCAAGGCCATTGGTCTCCCATGTTAGTACCTCCACACACATAGCAGTTGGTAGCATTAAGACTACCGGCAATACTTTCAGCTAAATCAATGAACAGGTTTTTAGCATTATGGGGGATCTTATTATCTATACTCATTTCTTCATAGAAGGAATGATATACCTGATGAGTCTGGGAGGTTACCGTATCAGTCTCTATCCCTATAAACAATACTGTCCCAGGGTCTAAACCCGTCCCATATATTTGAAACCCAAATAAATTACCATATTTATCTAAGAACTTGTCAGGGTTATTTATAAGTATATGGATTGGATTGCATTCCATAGACTTACAGTATGGATTGGTAGGCAACTTAGTCACAATCATGTCCTTGTCTGCTGTCTGTCCCCAAGTTGCCCACCCCACACAAGACCAATATGGGCAAAAGTTATAATCTCTATTTGGGCATCTAGGACTCACATACTTGTTTTTACTACTGGGACAAATATATTTATCGTTAGACCCATACGTTCTCTCCCATCTAAGATCCCCACATACATTCCACGGCTTTCTACCACTTGATATCGCTTTACACGCATCAAATAGCAGAACACCTGAAGAATATACGGATTCTAATACTGTTTTGTTAATTAGGGTCCCCTGAGGATCTCCATTCCTGAGAGTCAACCAAATTGTACGGGGTTGATACTCTGGACTGAAGCACTTAGGTTCTCCTACCCCTAAATGGCACACACTATATTCTATATTTAAGTATCTACATCTTGATACATCTCCTTTACACTCGTATTGCGAATGCCAAATTAGGGTCTGGGAAATATGGTTACCTGTTCTTGTAGTCTTAATGCATACCTCACAGCTAGGAGTGTCGGTACCTCTACCTTCCTGAATATAAAAATACACATATAAAAACATTATTAGAAACACATCTTTCGTCGTCATCCTCAGTCTTCGTCCGTGCGATGGCACCTCAGCTTCCAGGATGTAAGGGCTGCAGGGAATGGAGTTCTGCTCGTCTTCACAGGGGTCCCTTCGAGACTTTTCCTGACTTATACACTATACGTCGGTGAGCGGACAGGCTTTATTATGGCCTTCTCACTCACTTACCAATCTCTGAAACAATAAAATTTGTAATCCACAAGGTTCCTCGTCACTCCGACTGAGTCGTGCGCTTTAACCGGATCTTGCAGGGATTCTCTGGATCTGCTGTAGCTTGCCAAGAATCGACTGCTGCTGGTTTAACCCTGGAGTGATGTATCCACGGAGTCACTTCGGCTACTTTTATCGCTGTAGGGGTAGACAAAAGAACAACATAAGGACCTCTCCACTTGGGCCCTAACGGTACATTATTCCACTCTTTACTCCACACTTGGTCTCCTGGGTGGTAACTATGAACTGGGGGATAAATATTCACAGGTAATCTATCTTGTACCCATTTCTGTACCTCCTCCATAGTCTTACCCAACTCTACAACCTGCTGCCGGGTAATTCCTTCTCCCAACTGACTCAAATCCCCCCTTAAGTTACCAAGTACGGGAGGTGGTCGCCCATACATGATCTCAAAAGGAGAGAGGCCCATCCTTCTGGTAGGTGTACTGCGGATTCGCAATAGAGCTATGGGCAAGAGAACGTTCCACTTAAGTTGGGTTTCCTGACACATTTTAGCCAACTGATTCTTAATAGTTCTATTCATTCTCTCTACCTTACCAGAACTCTGGGGTCTATATGCCGTATGAAGCCTCCACTTTATACCAAGCATATGAGTCAGTTGTTGTAGGCACTGATGAACAAAAGCTGGACCATTGTCCGATCCTATAGAGCAGGGTAGTCCATATCGGGGTATTATTTCTCGTAGCAGGAATCTCACAACTTCTCCTGCTTTCTCTGTACGAGTAGGACATGCTTCTACCCAGCCTGAATAGGTGCACACAACTACCAGTAGGTAGCGATGTCCACCAGATTTAGGCATTACTGTATAGTCAATTTGTAGATCGGACATGGGGAGTCCCCCCATAAACTGAACTCCTGGTGGCTTTACTGGTCCTTGCCTTGCATTATTTTTAGCAAACGTTACACATCTTCGTACAATGGCCTGAGTCAAGTTGGACAATCTTGGTATGTAGAAATGTTTTCTGAGAGATTCTTCTGTACTATCTCTCCCAGAATGTGTCCCGTTGTGATAGTTTTGGACAATTTCTACCGCTAGTGATGCTGGAATGACTATTCTTCCATCTTCTAACTGATACCATTTGTTCTTCAAATACTTTCCAGGTTCAGTCTTTAACCACTCCTCTTCTTGAGCTGTATAAACTGGAGTCAATTGAGACAGTGGAGTTGGTATAAGAGCAGCTATATGCTCCACATATTCCTGTCTTTCTGATTCAGCGGCACGCTTAGCTGCACTATCTGCCATCCGATTCCCTTTGGTTACATCACCATCTCCTCTCAGATGCGCTCGACAATGTATAATACCGACTTCTTTCGGCTCCCACACTGCTTCCAATAGTTGTAGGATTTCAGCTGCGTACTTGATTTCTTTGCCTTCTGAATTCAATAGTCCTCTTTCTCTATACAAAGCTCCATGGGCATGAGTGGTTAAAAACGCATACTTGGAGTCCGTGTAGATGTTCACTCTTAAACCTTCAGCCAATTGTAACGCTCGTGTCAGTGCTATCAATTCTGCCTTTTGTGCTGATGTTCCTTTTGCCAGTGGCCGAGCTTCTATCACCTTATCTATCGTTGTTACTGCATATCCTGCATAGCGGATCCCTTCTTTCACATAACTACTGCCGTCAGTGTAATATTGAACATCGGGGTTCTGGATGGGAAAATCACGAAGATCTGGTCTACTTGAAAATACTTCATCCATCACTTCTAAACAATCATGTTGACTTTCAGTAGGTTGTGGCAAAAGGGTAGCTGGATTTAAGGTATTTACAGTCTCTAAATGCACTCTTGGGTTTTCACACAACATTGCTTGATACTTGGTCATACGGCTGTTACTAAACCAATGATTTCCTTTGTAATCCAACAACGTCTGTACTGCATGTGGGACTCGTACATAAAGTTCTTGACCCAGAGTGAGTTTATCGGCTTCAGCTACTAGCAGGGCGGCTGCAGCTACGGCTCTTAGACAAGGTGGAAGTCCGCTGGCCACTGCATCCAGTTGCTTAGACATGTAGGCAACAGGTCTTTGCCATGATCCCAAGTACTGTGTCAATACTCCCACAGCCATTCTTCTTTGCTCGTGTACATACAGGTAGAATGGTCGTGTGTGATCAGGCAGACCTAATGCTGGGGCACTCATCAAAGCCTTCTTCACATCTTCAAATGCCGTTTGCTGTTCTTGAGTCCATAAGAAGGGGTCGTGCTCTGTACCCTTGATAGCTGCATACAGAGGTTTTGCCAGTATCGCGTAACTGGGAATCCATATCCTACAGAAGCCTGCTGCCCCCAAGAATTCTCGCACTTGTCTTCTATTCTTGGGTATCGGTATTTGGCACACAGCTTCTTTTCTCTCTGGCCCCATAATTCTTTGACCTTCAGAGATATGGAATCCCAGATATTTGACAGTTGGCAAACACAACTGAGCCTTCTTTCTAGACACCTTGTATCCTGCCTTCCAGAGAATGTGTAGTAGATCGTGCGTTGCTTGCTGACATATTTCCTTTGTAACTGCTGCTATCAACAAGTCATCTACATATTGTAACAATACACACTCTCCTGGGATGGACTCGAAATCCAGTAGATCTTGACTTAGAGCTGAACCAAATAGGGTAGGTGAATTTTTAAACCCTTGGGGCAGTCTTGTCCAGGTCATTTGGCGTTTTGAGCCCGTCACAGCGTTTTCCCATTGGAAAGCGAAAATACATTGGCTTTCTGCGGCAATTCGGAGGCAAAAGAAAGCATCTTTGAGGTCTAAAACTGTAAAATAAGTAGCCCCGCCCGGAATTAAAGCAAGCAGGTTATACGGATTGGGCACAACTGGATGTATACTAACAACCGCATCATTGACTGCTCTCAAGTCCTGCACAGGTCGATACTCATCTGTACCGGGCTTTTGAACAGGCAGCAATGGGGTGTTCCAGGGGGAAGTACAGAATTTTAGGATACCATACCGTATGAACTTATCCAGATAAGATTGGATGTTCTTCTTAGCCTTCTGCGGGATGTGATATTGCCGTAGGCTCACTGGATAAACCCCAAGTTTTAGTTCGATTTTAATAGGTGGAATATTGCGGGCCAGTCCTGGTGGGTTGTTCTCTGCCCAAACTCCTGGTATGTTGAATAAGGATTCATCACTCCTAGGGTTTTGGCTAGTCAACGCTGTATAAAGTCGCCACTCTTCTTCCTTTGGTACGGATAAGGTCATAATACCTGAAGGTCCATTAAACTTTAAGGATGTTGTTCCATTTGGTAGGAACGTAATCTGCGCTTGTAATTTGGATAGCATATCACGTCCCAGCAATTGGACTGGACATTCAGGCATGTAAAGGAATTGATGTTTTACTACGTGGCCTCCCAATGTACAGAGTCGACTTTTCAGAACCGGTTTTGCAGCACTTCTTCCAGTTGCTCCTATTACAGTAATAGTTCTTCCAGATGGAGGAGCAACTAGGTTAGTCACCACCGAATGTTCAGCACCAGTGTCGATCATGAACGCACTCCTTTTTCCCCCTATTGATACATCGACCATAGGCTCCGCTCGACCAAGGGGGATGGAGCCCGGTCGGTATCAATAGTCCTCCATGACCGTGTCAGCCAATTCTACAAAGTCCCTACCTTCTCTATCGCGGGACCTTTGCGCTGCTGGATAGTACCTATCTTCCCTTACACTTCCTCTGTTCCCATTGCTCCCTCCGGGGCCTCCTCTACCTCTCGCTCTGCCTCTAAAGTTTCCATAACCTGCCCTGGATAGGTCTCTCTCATACTGCTCTCTTTGCGGACACTCGCTTCTCCAATGCCCTTCTTCCTTGCAATACGCGCACTGATTCCTACTCAAAGGCTCCCTATTCCACCTACTATCGCCTCTATCTGTTCCCCGTCTATCTACGCCTGCGATTGCTACCGCTAGCATATCAGCCTTTTTACGCATCTTGCGCTCTTCCTCTTTCTTTGTCTCTGTTTCCCTATTCATGTACACCTTATTTGCTACCTCCATTAGTTGGGTGATAGACATACCTGCAAACCCTTCTAACTTTTGTAGCTTGCGCTTAATATCTCCGTAAGCTTGGCTGACAAAGGCGGAGTTTACCATTCGGGAATTATCAGCGTCTTCCGGATTAAAGGGGGTATACAAGCGGTATGCCTCCAATAATCGGTCATAAAAGACACTGGGCGCTTCATCACTTTTCTGAATCACCTCAACTGTCTTCGACATATTAATGGCTTTCTTCCCTCCGGCTTTCATGCCAGCAATTATAGCGTCTCTATAGGCTTTTAGTTGAACCATATCTGCGCCATTAACATTCCAGTCGGGATCAGTGTTAGGATAATGTGTTGCGGCCCATGCTTCTGGATTGGCTTGATTTAAAGCACGGGCTTCATCCTCTAGCGCTTTAATGGCCGCTTGGTTAATCCTAGTCCTTTCCTCATTATTGAACAATGTCATTAATAACTGCTGGCAATCAGCCCATGTCGGATTATGTGTCTGAACTATCGAGGTGAACAGATCGGTCATAGCTTGTGGTTTCTCAGTGTACGAGGAATTGTGGGTCTTCCAATTCAAGAGATCGGTAGTCGTGAACGGGACATATACGAAGACTGGGTCAGCATATACCATTTGACCTGCGGCATCGAGATAGGCTGACCCAGGATTCAGACGAAGAGGCATCTGGTAATGTTTGGGTCGTTGGGTACCGGTCAGTTTTCGGGTTAGTATAGGGCTACGTGAAGGGGCGTCGGTTAGAGGTTCCAGTCGGGGGGTGGTAAGGCATGAGGATGTGGGAGCTTGATTTTGGGAAAGGTCGGTGAATAGAATATTCCGAGCCGAGCTAGAAGAAGCTTGACTGGAAGTTTGAAGTGGCGCCAAACCAGGATATTCAGATCTAACGGGGGTTGGTTCCGGAAGGGAAGGTTTAATACGAGGGGGGGGTGGATTCTGCACTGGAGGAGGAAGCGGAAGTGGATGGGGGCAATGGGGGAAGGGGTGTAGAGCTTCCTGTACTCGTACCACTTCCTCCTAAAGGGAAGTAAGGGGGCGGCAAAGGGATCTCGGACTCAGGGGGCGTGTCCAAAATGGGCGACATTGCTCCTCGTGGCATATCCGAATCCATCTTGGCGAGTCGTTTACGGCCTGTCTCCAACAATCAATATATGGAAACTGTCCGTAAAGTTCAGGCCTACCTGATACAGCCACGTGTACACGCTGTACCAGAGTTGGATCCAAACTGCCACGCGGCGGCCATGCCGCAACCAAAGTAGGCCACTCCCTAGTGCACAAAGTGACCAAACGTACAGGGGACATTTTAACCCCAAAATCACAGGTTTTAAATCCCTTTTTGAAATTCTTTACCATACAACCTAAGGGATCCAAAATCGTTGACTCCGAAGCGCCCATACTTATCAATGGAGCGTCGTTAACAACGAATACTATGCACACGTTCTATTCAACAGTCACACCCGTTTCTTCCGGCAACAGCACCACGTGGTACGGTTACCAAGTGAAACGTACACAATAACACAATAAACACTCAAGGAATTCCCGTACACACACAGCTGTTACACCAGTCACTAAATAATCAATATTATGCCCTTTGGCGAAACTATACAGTCACCCACGCTATAATTCTCTATATATGAATTACCCGTCTATAACACACCCCAGTAACATCGTCTTTTACAAATAGCGGTTACAGTACGGTTAGCATAGGTCAAAGCACAATTTAAGGTCACAATACAATTATTAGTGGTTATGGTGTTAAACATGCAACAGACGACAATGATTAGTACTTATATACAGTGTCAGTAAATATACAGGGTTATGGTACCGTGCACTATGATACAGCAACACACTATTAACACTCTCGCTAGACGGCTGAGCTCGCGCTATCTAACAAGATATACACTTTACTAACAATCTTTAACACATATACAATCCCAACTAAACTATTGGCCAGTACCTTGAATGGACTACCTAAAACTATCTACATCCGTTTTGGTTAGCCACACTGCCCAAGCACCACATATAGCGAACTAGAGGGCGGAATTTACAACAGAACCCTTTTAGTCTTTCTACTCTATCAATAGTCTAGTGGGTTCCAAATTTACACGCCTTCCCACTTAGCCAAGATAGGTTGAGATCTAGCGGACCGAATTTACACAGGCGCCGCTTAGTCTCCCGGTCCCTCCGACCTAGCGAACAAAATATACACCCTAGAACGCTAGTCTAGACAAGACACCGGTGTCTGGCTAGGGCTATTTACACAGAACCCCGCCTGACTCCAAACCAAATCAAACGGTCTTACTAAAGAGCGTTCGATTGAGCGGTGCGCCTTCGCTCCTTCCCTCCGACAGAGGGGGCAGATTTCATACACAGATTTAAACCCTTTATGGGCCTACCGCACAATCGGTATACCCCTAGTGGGTCCGCCGTCTAAAACAGCAGTCGTCTTACCTCCTCGTTCCTGAACCTGAGTTCACACTCATCGACGGGGACACCCCAGCACTTCTTACGTAGAGGCCGATGATCTCCTGGACAACAGACCAGTGGCGCCGAGACGAAGGGAGGTCCACGCAGAAGTTCAGGGGTGCAGCCGTAGAGAACGTGGGCAAAGATAGACCGTCTCACGCTTCTGCCTCTCAGCTACCGTTGAACGATGAGCTTCCCGGCCAATGCACCAAATGATACTGGAGAAACTGACGGAAGCCAAGCACAGAGAGATGGACACAGGTTTCTTCAGGAAGGAAGAGATTCTTTATTCGGTTCACCGATCGGGACTCAGAGGGACTAATGTCACCAAAATACAACAAGTTCTGAGCCCCGGACAATAGTGCAGGCTCCTTATATAGGCACATAACTCCTCCCATATTAAGCTCCACCCGCACATTCTCTTGACCAATCAATACAAATAAGAATTAACTTCCTGCATGGCCTGTCCAGCACAATGGAGGAGGGGAATACTACATCCTGTATCTACATCCTGTATTCTTGCACATGCTCCGTACACTACTGATCGTATCTTGCCACGTGCAACTAACTGATCGATACGTCAGCATATGCACGTACACATGCCACGTGGTAATCTCGGCCTACTAAATTTATTTTTACCGAGATTCCACCACATTACCATCTCCTAAAAATATATATTCAAATATAACTGCAACAATATTGAGGCTGTTGCTCTCCCTTGTCCCATTAATTAGAAAATTGGATTTCTGAGGTTGGTAATTTTCTGGACATAACAAAAGTGTTCTGCACTTGAAATGAAAAAAGGGGTGTGGAGCTGCGAGACAATAACATGGAAAACAAATATGCGGTGAATGACATCTTAACAAGCATAACATTGTGCAATCTAGCCAAAACAGGTCAGCACATTATGAGTAGACCACAAGATATATCCATCTGCTTTCTTTTTTTGCTGAGTTGTACTTTGTTATCCTTGTTTTATTGTGTTCTGGTTTGAAGGTAATAATTTTCCATATGTTTGATTGTTGACTTTGTCTGTACATCATGTTGATGAATAAAGTAGACTTTAAATCAGGATGTCTAAAGTGTGGATAACTGTGTCCATACAACATAAGAATATATATGGCTTGTGAATTTCTAATATCACTTTCCCACGCTAATACACCCAAATGCATAAACGGCGTAAAAATTGTGGTGAAAATAATGTCAGAAAATTGAATTGATCCTTTTATATACACCCCTTGTTTTTGTATTAGGCAAGTTAATTGCCTATAATGAGACTATGGACAAGGAGTGGCTTAGTAATGAAATAGAACTGTTAAGCTAGGAATTATTAACACGGGAGAACTCCACGACCTAAAATTGCATGAGAGACTCAAAGTCCTTATTGTAGCGGTACTTACCTTATCCAGGGGCCGGCCGCGGTCCTCTCTTCGAGCCGCGCGTGGTCCTGCTGCTGCACGAGCCGCACGCTGCTCATCCGACGGCTGCAACAGGAAGGCGGGCAGTGACCGCGAGAAGTGGTCACGTGTCCCGCCTGAATCTAAGAGCGCGCCGCGGGTCTCGGGTGCGCTCTTAAAGAAATAGTGGGAGCCTAAATTGGAAAAAGGCTCCCATTGGCCCCTGTCATGCCACACTCCCCATACACTTACCTTTTGGGGGTGTGGATTTGACAGGAGCCAATCAAATTAATTTAGAAGGTACTTATACTCACCTTTTTCCCTTAGTCCTTGCCCTATCGTGGTTTCTGTTGCAGTTCCCTTTAGCGCCTGTTGTGTTCAGTTGTGTTCCTTCGTATTGACCTTGGTTTTGTTTTTGACTACGTTATCTCTTTATCCTTATCTGTTCTGTTTGCCGGCTTGCTGTTTACTGTGTACCAGACCCTGGCTAGTCCTAGTTTACGCTGTCTCTTTGTGCCCTTGACCTCGGATCATTCCTGACTCTGTCTCCTCTCACATACGTCGAGTCCGGCCATTCTAAGGTCCGGTAGACGTATCTCTCCTCTGTGTTGTCTTTTGTCGAGTTGAATCCTGCGAGTTGGGGTATATCACCGTTACATTACGATAGGGCCATGGACCCCACAGATTTAGCTCAGCAAATGGCTTCTCATGAGGCTAGGTTTGTAGAGCAGGACCACCGTATGGATCAGATAGCACAGGCTCTCCAGACGCTCTTGTCTAGAACTATTCCTGACCCTCCTACACCTCTTCTTCCCGAAGTATCCACTATGCATAATACTTCGCCCCATTTAACACCCCCTCCCAGGTATGGAGGAGAAGCTAAGACATGGAGAGGTTTCATTAATCAAATAGAATTCCACTTTGAGATGTATCCACGTTCCTTTCCCACTGATAGGTCTAAAGTGGGGTTTTTGATGCATCAACTTACTGACAAAGCACTTGAGTGGGCTAATCCTATTTGGGAGGCCAATGGACCTATGGTGCATAATTTCAATAGTTTCCTTACGGCTTTCCGTAGAACTTTTGACGCAACTAAAAGGTCAAAGAATGCCGCCAGAACATTAATGAGAACTTCATAGACTCTGGTTTTGTTACGAAAAACAACATTCCCATCAGAGAGAGGGAGATACCCTTGGCCATTGAGGCCATAGATGGTAGACCTTTAAGTACTCCAGTTGTTACCCATGAAACTGTACCATTATTCATGTATACAGGGGTTTTACACTTTGAGACTGTTCAGTTCCAGGTTATCACCTCTCCCTCTTCTCATATCGTCTTAGGGTACCCATGGCTATGTTCTCACAATCCCATTTTCGACTGGGAGTCGGGGCAATTAAAATCATGGAGCAAAGCCTGCCACGAATCTTGTATGATTAAAGTCACCACTTTACATTCTATTAATGTTCCTACTCCTCCTCCTTTGTCTACTGTTATACCTCCTCAGTACTTGTTTCTCAAGACTGTATTCGATCATTTTTCCGGATCACAAGAACCTATCCTACCTTGGTGAAGCTAAAAGATTATCTTCTAGGCAGGCTAGGTGGTCATTGTTTTTGTCCCGAATTATATTATCACCTATAGACCAGGTGATCGTAACATTAAAGCAGACGCTCTGTCCAGACAGTTCGAAACTGCTGACAAACAGGAGATTGATGTTACTCCCCAGACAGGATAATAGCTACCACTATTTTGTCTATTTCTTCATCCCTCTTGCAGGCCATACAGGCGAAACACTGTTGGCTAAATAGTACAGAGATGAATGTAACCTCACATATACTCTGGGAAATATCCAAGCAGGTCTCAAAGTGATGTAGAACAAGTGGATTGCTCTAACCTTTTCCAAACCTTTTGGGGGTGATTTCGTAACCCATTCAATTATTATACCATTACGATTTCTGTGTAAGTTAAAATCGGACTAGGAAGTGTATTGGTCCAGACATGTTTAATCACAATAGTTCATATAGACAAGATAACAATTTCCAGGATGTAAACAATAGGACGTGTAGTAAAATATTCATTTTCACCAAGTTTTCCTTCCAGACAAAGAAAAGTTTGAATGATGTGGCATCACTTACCTTGGACCGAAGTGATACAAAATCAAATGAAGGTGGGATGGAAAAATGGTTATGTACCTGTATCATGTAGTGTGGTTTAAATTTAAACCAATTTTGCTAAGATGGAATCTGATGCAGAAACTTTATATCCCATAATAAATTGATGGTATATGTAAATATTTATGAGTTTAACTGTTATAGTTTAACAGTAAAATACAATAAAATTCTATGAAAACCATCTAAAATATTAAGAGCTGATCAACTACAAATACTGTCAATGTGCAGTTACTGCCTTTACAGTTTAAGCCAGTGACATGTTGGCTTGTGAAATGGCATTGGGGCAACGCTTGAATAAACAGCAGCTGCGATGGATGCTGTTTTATAAACAGACTGGTTGCAAAAATGGCTAATCCTGATATTAGTTGTTTGGTTCATGTACAGTGCTATCCTGCACTGGCAGGACCGGCATCAGGGGGGCACACACACTACATGTGTATGATGCCCTGGGGACCCAATCTCCAACCAACAAATTGGTCTCTTACTGTCTTCTGTGCTCGGCTGCAATCAGGGGGTGACAACCGGTACTTGGTTAAGGGGCCTGGTCGATCAATGAAGCCCATATGGACCAGGTCCCTGAATGGACTTTACTGACTGCCCCCTCTTCTCTCCTAACTGGCAGCACTGGGTGGACGTGATGTCAGATCCCTTACTCACAGGCTTGTGGAAGCCATAAGGGATGTGAGAAGAGGAGCTTGCAGCTCACAATGCGTAGTCCAATGCCATCCTCACCCCCACTGGAACCATTGAAGTCATGCTCAAGCTGCAAAATGGGAATTTAAAAAAGAGGGTTTGTGAGTCTATTGCTGTTATTCCTTCAATGCTCCACTAGTCCTAATTCCAGATGGGCTGAATGTAGTGAAAGTGTTCCCTTTGTGTAGAGTATCCCTAATATAATGGACGCAACCAGTCGTATTGAGTAAAAGGAGCAATATGATCTTTATTAGGCCACACCGGGCTTCTTATGCAGTGCTGCCAGCATGGGGTTTCTAATACAAAATCACAGGGGTTTCCTTCCCACAAGCCACTGTATTTGAGAGATAATTGAGCTCCAATTAAGCTAATCCAATTATCTGTAAAATAGTAAAACTTACTTACAATTTTTACATATCACAAAAATACATGACAACAGCATCAGTACCCCCAAAAATACCGAATAGCCCCGATCTGAGCGCACAATATATCCAAAAAGTGCTCCTATCGGTTTGGTAAAACAAAAGTTATGTTTGTGCATATATGAAGTGGCTGTCTGGTAGAGGTGGTACTGTCAATTTCAAAAGGTGTTATTTTGATTGTATGGGAGGGCAAAGAATACAACCCAAATAACTCTTTGAAGCTGAGACCCCAGCAGAGCCACTCTGCAAGGTGTGAGAAGTCATACATAAGTGGCCTGGAAGTCTGGCTTCAGCACAAACTAACTCTCTCACTTGTCATATGTCCTGATTCCATCCCAGATAAGGAGTCCTTTAATAAGAACAAGCAGGCCCGTCGCTACCGGGCAGGCAAACCAAGCAATTGCTTGGGGCCCCGAGCTGGCCCGGGGCCCCAAGCAGAGCCGGTGCTTCCTATATGGCTGCAGCCGCCTGAGTGCTCTATAGAGAGGCTCAGGAGGCTGCAGCCCTCCTCTCACGTCACCTCCCCTTCCCTGTAGCGTGGCCAAGCTCCTCTTCCTCCTGGCTGTCAGTCCGGCTGGGTACTGCGCGGTACAGGAGATTCAGTTTCTTGTTCCGGCCGGACTGACAGGAAGTGAGCACTGAGTGAGAAGAACATAGGGGAGGGCGGGGGGGAGTAAAAAAAACATATGGGGGAGTAAAAAAAAAACATGGGGAGGGGGAGTAAAAAAAACATAGGGGGGAGGGGGGAGTAAAAAAACATGGGGGGGAGTAAAAAAAAACATACGGAGGGGGGAGTAAAAAATACATGGGGAGGGAGGGGAGTAAGAAGGACACATGGAGGGGGAGGGGGAGTAAGAAGGACACAGGGAGGGGGGAGGGGAGTAAGAAGGATAGGGGGGAGCAGTTTTAGATAATTTGCACGTGTTTGTGAGAACTGAAAAATTTTAATGTGAGTGTGTGTGTGTTTTAAGTGTTGGATTTAGTTATTGTGCACTTTTTTATGTATATTTGATTTTATGGTACAGTGGTATTTTTTGCAAATGTTCAATTGTTGAAAATGGTCAAATTTTATGCATAGTATATGCAACAGCAGTATTTGCACTGTAAAACTTTTTTATTTATATAAAGTGTGGGTGAACTTAAACTGTATGGCTATGCTGTGGTTCCTGTAGGCTTTGCGTGCATGTGGAGAGGGGGTGGGGGTGGGGGAGTTTGGGGGGGCCTCCATGTCCATTTTGCTTGGGGCCCCCAAATTCCTTCAAACGGCCCTGAGAACAAGCATTGTGTTCCAATATCATATCCAAAGAGACATTTATACCTATCCACAGATTAATACTCAAGCCTCATTTTCTTTTTTGTAAATCTAATTTTTATTGTTGTTTTATCAACATCTATATAATAAGCAGTCTCTCGAGAGAAACAATGTGGAACACGCAGGTCCCAAGCAAAACATGCAAATCAGGGTATAAGTCATATGCGTTAAGTATTTACGTGGGCTCGCAGGCCTCAAACATCTGAGAACTCGCAAGCCCCATATCTTATCACATTACAATTTATTGCAGTTATGAAGCATTCCTTGGGTCTCGGGGTTCTCTTAATTTGTTTCTCCATAATTTTCCGTTGTAAGGGAGACCTCACAAAGGGGCATCCAAGTGGAGCATCTTTCTATTTTTCAGTTCAGTATTGTTTTATTGGGTTTTTAGAAAATAGCATCACAAGTTGGATACCGTACATATTGCGGTACCAGCAGTATTCGTTAAGTATACCAATTTGTGAGTAGTGGTCAGTATTGACAAACATGGTGTGTAATAACCCTTATAAGTTGTTCAGGTAGTGCTCTATTGGGAGAACATGCAGTGCCTCATATCTGCTCCCATTTTTTCTGATTTGTGCCGGTCAGGGGAGTGTGGGTAGGAGCTTAGGAGGAGAGGGAAAAAAATGCAAGGGTGGGGGAGTGTGGTAACAACAAAATGCACCCTGGTGTTCTTTAAATGCTCGATGTGAACGTGAAGCTGGAACGCTTTTGAGGCATTTGGGGTGCAGCTTATACAGGTATGTGGGTGTAGATAGTGAGGGGATATGGAGAGGGAATCCTCTCCTGGGTGTGTACTGCTCCGTAAGCTCTGATTAATTGTCGTTTAATAAACCATACTGCCCTTCGTTTGAACAATGGTTATCTACCCGATTTGACTGGCACCCAGACTCCCTGGACTGCCTACGTGTATCAAGCCTCATTTTTATCATATTTAGAATGGGACAAGCGCAATCTTCCAATCAAACCTAAACATGATTTGCGAACAAGGGGACCCCACAGAATCTATACATAATTTTAAAGTCTGTGACCAGGCCCATAGTCTGTGGGCAGGAGGCTAGCTGTTATGCCTCTCCAGCAGGCTGTGGCACGGGAGCTTCCGTGACAGTGACTACATTAAATATAAGTGTAAATATGTGTCTGCGTATATAGTTTGTGTGTCTGTAGTAATGTATGTAACTGTGTGTTCAATAGTTTGTGTGTGTGTAGTTGAGTTTGTGTGGGTGTGTAATTGTGTGTAGTAGTGGCAGTATAATGTGTGCAGAATTGTATGTGGTTGTAGATAGATGTATGTTTTGTATTGTGTGTGGCAATATGCATTTTTGTGTGTGTGTCTGCCAGTGTGACTTGAGGTGTATGAGTGTATCTGTGTACCTGTGTGTATCCCGTGAACATTTATGAAAAGCTTATATGTGTATGTCAGTGAGGTTGTATCTCTAAGGGAGAGTGTCTCTGTCTGGCAGCCTGAGTATGTGCCAAGTGACCTAGCATTTAAGTTTGTAAGGGGCCCCAAGAATTCTTATGTCAGCTCTAATTAGGTATTAGCTCATCATGATGTAATATATTGGTCTTGTGTAATTGTATCTATTTATTTTGAAAAAAAATATTACCAGGAAAATACAATGCAATTGCTCAAGTTTTCAAGCAAGTTCTGAGATGCACAACCAGTGCAACATGGTTACATGGTTACATATTTAAACAAAAACAAAACAAGCAGCAGAAGATTAGCAAAGGTCACTGGTTTGGTATGACGGGGATAGGGAAAGCTAAGTCTTTTCAGAGGTTTCAGACTAGTGCAAGGTTTTATGGTTTCTGGGAGGTTATTGCCATTATTGCACAGTCCCAGAACACTGTATGAGTAGGTGTCTTAATCTGCTTCCTTATTGTACAAGGAATAGAAAATGATGTGCTGGAAGTAGGTGTGGCTATACTGGAGTGTGAGAAGGTGTCTGCTAAGATAGCTCTCAATGTAATATTTTAAACATTAAAAAAGATTTAATATTATGAAAAATATTTAACATTTGTAATATTTTGATATTTTTTGATACACTGATACATACACATATATAAATTATTTTAAAAGTGTATCCAAAAATGTTACATCATTTGGGGAGCTAATCCAACAATATAAAATTGAGGCCATAGTGGGAGAAGAATACAGTGTGTTTGACTGTTCCGCATCGCTTTACAATTATAAAATGGGGAAATCTGACAACAAGTAATGTACATACAGAATACAGAAAACAAAGGTGAAGAGGGCCCTTCTCAAACAGCTTACAATCTATGAGGAAGGGGGTAAAATCGCACAAGAGAAATAACAGCATGTCAGAGGGGGGTAGGGATTGATGGATAAAATGCCTGTGTCATAGTAAAAGTGGTGTGTGGAGGAAACCGAACAGTGGCAGGAAAGAGAGTGAGCTGGGTTATGGAGTTGAGGGAAATGTGTGATATGTCACCCAGGAAGAAGTTATGATTTCTTATATGAAGTGTTCTCAGGTTCCAGTGGCCTCCACGCCTTGGGTCCCTCTGTTTCTGTTAGTGGTGTGTAGTGTTATGTGTGTGGGGCTGGGGGCTGTATAGGGGGCTGAGTGTGTCTGTGCTGTCTGAGTGTTGTGTGTAATTGCCGAACTGTGGGTGTGTATAGGGGAGTCTGTGGATTAGCGTTACATAGTTACATAGCTGAAAAGTTCAGCCTTTCTCACATTTGTTTTTGCTGTTGATCCAGAGAAAGTTAAAAAAAACAAAACCCAGTTTGAAGCGTTTCCAATTTTGCAGCAAACTTAGAAACAAATCCTTTCTTGACCTCAGAATGGTGTTGTGTGTGTTGTGTGGGTCAGTGTTGTGTGTGTGTGTGTTTTGCCCCTCCCGCACTTGCTTACCTGGTAGTCCAGTATAGAAGGTTGGGGGACTCCATTGTCTGTACCAAAACCAGGTACTGACTGTGGTGGTCTGAGCCATTGAGAAGTGCCAAAGGAAATACTCAGAGGGCTCTCTTAAAGTGATCTGTACCTGATATGGGTACATACCACTATACTGTCTCAACGAAGTGAGGGAGTACAGGGCTGTGCAGGGAAATCTCCCTGCTGTCTGGAAGAGGGCTGGCTCCAGGCCCAGACAGTGACCTACCATACCCATGACTGAGCCTTGGCCGTAATCTGGCTCAGGGCAGATAGAATAGAATACCACATATCTTCTTAAGATATATAACCTGTCACTGACAGGATACTCAAGACCTTCTGGGCAGATATTAGGAAAAAGCATAGCAGTGGACATTTTTTATTTTTTTTTATAATTCTGTGTAAATAGAATCACTTTTACAACCAATTTAAATTTGTTGGATAAGCTATAGGTCTCTATGGGGCATTATTCCTAATTTCCCTTACTGCTCCTCGGATATCGGTGGGGTGTCCCACATTTTCTTATTAAGCACCAATGAGCCAGAACATCACATCACAGATCCATCTGAAATGACTTTGCTTTTTGAAACAGTGACAATTTACCAGAAATCAGTGAAACATTAACCTGGCCTCTTTAAATTGGCCGTTTTGCCCCAGAGCAAAATCAGCTGTTGTCCTGGTTACCTGAGTGGTGTGAGTTAAGTTTTACCTTTTCTACATCTAGACTGGTTACCTGCATAATGTATGTGAGATGCTCTCAAATTTTGAGTTTAGTTTTCTTTGCACACTTGGCACTTTATTAACCCTCCACCCCTCATTTATGTGTCGAGCTTAAGGTATGTTGTCCTCTGGACAATATAAATGTTTTCAAAACTCATCCCTGTCTCAGGGGGACATTCTTTTGTATATATGTTCTTATTTTCCTGTGCACTTTATATGTGTGTGTATGTGTATATATATGTTCCAATCTTCCAACAAGACAATTATTTCAAGCATACCTCAAATTCCACCAAGACTTGGTTGCAGAAGAAGTACTGGAAAATTCTACAGTGGCCATCTCAGTCATCTGACTTGAACTCCATAGAAAATCTGTGGTGGGATTTGAAGAAGATTTTTGCAGCATGCAAACCCAGGAATATTACTGAACTGAAGGCCATTGCTCATGAGCAATGGGCTAAGATTCCTCAGGAACGCTGCCAGAAGCTGGTGTCTGGCTATGCATCCCATTTGCAGAAGGTCATAAGGATGCTCTGCTAAGTACTAAAGATGTTTTCCATGAAGGGGTTGAAGAATTTTGTGACTGGAGACATCATTAAAAGTTGCATTTTCAGTCGAATTTGGGGAAACCACTAAAAGCATTAGTTTAAATAGCTTTTGTTTGATTTGCTCATTGCTAACAGAGGAGTCTAAATGTTGACAATAAATCTAATTTTACATGGGGGCTGAACATTTTTGATTATAAAAATATATATATATATTTTTGTTTCACAGCATTTTTGTGTATATCTAGGTATGCGTTTTTACTTTTCACGCTTCTTACAAATGTGCTTTTTGGCATGCATTTATTGCGAATGTGGAATGAGAATAAAATAAATAAATAAAACAAGTGCCCCTTTCGGTCAGTCAGATGTTTAGCTTATGGAAACGCTCACAGAAATTGTGTGTGAAAATGCCAATGAATCATAATGTAAAATTAACCATAACAATCTACTTGAGCAGGGAGCAAAGTCATCTGATTCTCAGGAGAATGGAACCTTGAGCTAGTTACACAGGTACGACACCTGTTTTCCTTGAACTGCTGTCAATCAGCTGAGCACACACGTGTTATCTAAAGAATGCAAGTTTTGCTTTCCTCTAAACCCATTTACACTCCGGGGATTTTTTTCTTTTCTTCTTTGATACTTCAGTTTTCAGTTTCCCTTCTTTGTTTTTCTGACTTTACCAGTGTCACGTAAATACTGTGGTTTATTATGCAATTAGTCACCATACAATATCACAGGAGATCTTTATAAGTTTCAGTAAAGAAGAAATTAGCAAGTAAACAGATTATTACCACAGCTAACACGTGCATTCCGAGAAATAAGTGTGATGAAAAGCAATTGCACCAGACATGGGCAGAGAGTTTTAAAAAAAGGGGAATAAGAAAATAAAAATATAAAATACTTTTTTTGGGTGTATAAATATGGCATAAATTTCAATAAAACAGTTGTTCTATATGAAAAGTAAAACAAAATGAAAACGATTTATCGGCACACTATCTCACATCTCAATGCACATTTCAATGCACATTTTAATAAGAGTTGTTTCCTTTCCATGCAATGATCATTAAACGGTAAGCTTATCTGCTATTATCAAGGCAGGTCTCCCACCTATATGTGAATCCTATGCTGACAATTTGCCTTCCTGCTTTCAGGTAAAAATGTGATAGGGGAATTCTTACGAACCCTTATACACTTATTAACCCTTAACAGGGGGGAAAGCACCATTTACATAGGACTGTCTATTACAAAACCAAATTCTCACCACATAGAAACATAGAAACATAGAATGTGACGGCAGATAAGAACCATTCGGCCCATCTAGTCTGCCCAGACATCTGGGCAGCAGTAATGACTTTAATATGTGTAACAGGGCTGTGTAATAAAAAGGCAGAAAAAGGCAAATAAAAACACAGAAAAGTAACATAGAAACATAGAATGTGACAGCAGATAAGAACCATTCGGCCCATCTAGTCTGCCCAATTCTCTAAATACTTTTATTAGTCAGTGGCCTTATCTTATAGCTAGGATAGCCTTATGCCTATCCCACGCATGCTTAAACTCCTTCACTGTGTTAACCTCTACCACCTCAGCTGGAAGGCTATTACATGCATCCACTACCCTCTTAGTAGCCCTTCTCTGAACTCTCTCTAAAGTATCAATATCCTTCTGAAGATAAGGTCTCCAGTACTGCATACAATACTCCAAGTGAGGTCTCACCAGTGTTCTGTACAATGGCATGAGCACTTCTCTCTTTCTACTGCTAATGCCTCTCCCTATACAACTAAGCATTCTGCTAGCATTTCCTGCTGCTCTATTACATTGTCTGCCTACCTTTAAGTAATCTGAAAAAATTACCCCTAAATCCCTTACCTCAGATGTTGAGGTTAGGACTCTTTCAAATATTCTGTACTCTGCCCTTGGGTTTTTACGTCCAAGATGCATTATCTTGCACTTTTCCACATTAAATGTCAGTTGCCACAGCTCTGACCATTTTTCGAGTTTACCTAACTCATTTGCCAGTTGGTTTATCCCTCCTGGAACATCAACCCTGTTGCAAATTTTAGGTAATCAGCAAAAAAAACATACCTTACCATCAAGACCTTCTGCAATATCACTAATACAAATATTAAGGAGAATAGGTACAAGTACAGATCCCTGAAGTCCCCCACTGGTAACTAGACCTTGCTTTGAATATACTCCGTTGACTACAACCCTCTGTCGCCTGTCATTTAGCCACTGCTGAAGGGATAGAGAGAGTCAATAAATGGTTAATGACTTAAGGTTAAGGATAGAAGTTGCCTTTCAACTGCCTAACCCAGCGGAATTTCTCACAGTTTTTTTAAATTTTATTCATAATAAATTATGTTTCATATATAAATATTTTATATGAAATGAGAGCCCTGTTTCTCCTGAACAAAATGATATATAATAAGTGTGGGTGCATTTAATATGAAAGAGGTGAATTACGGTTGAACAGACATATAGCGCAAATTCCAGTTTTTTGTTTACGTTTTGTTTTTATCAGAACGTGCACTATTGACTCCGTCCTGAAGGGGTTAAACTGCTCCAGTCTGACTCCTTTACGCATATTCTAATTTTAGAAAAGTCTGTTTTTCTAAAATATAAAACTTTTGTTTTTGTGTGGTGTGGTGTTTTAACACACAGAAAAAGTGAGAAAAGATACATATATTTCATATAGAGAAATAGATTATTAGAATTTAGAATTCTTGGCACAAATAAATGCATTAAAATAAACATATTATTCATGTGCTTATAAATGTTTACAAATGTATTCAGAGATTTATTTTCATCACTGATATTATGATGAATTTGTATTAATCTTATTAGCATAATTTTTTATGATCACTTTATATTGAAAGTATATAATTCCAGGCACAACATTAACCGTAAAAGTATAAAAAAAAAACCCAAAAAAAAACCCACATATTGACGCTGAAAAAGGATATTAAATAAACAGGAATAAAATACAAAGAAAAGACACAAAGAAAAAAAATGGGCAATTAGAAGATGTTAGAAAAATGGAAATAGTATATTCAACTAGAAAAGACCACCAGCAATCATAATTGGGAAATCAGGAGACTAAAGCCCTCCACCTTCATCCTTTTTGTAGTGCTGCTTGAGTACAACTTAAAAAAAATGCTCTCTTTTAATGTTATAATTGTTTTACACCTGTTCATTAATACCTGTATCTTACATTTATTACTGTTTTGTTCTATTACTTATATAATGTGTATTTTGTTTTTTGTGTTTGTCATCCAGAAACCTTGATAAAATGTAAATGTAAAACAATCCCCACTTGATCTGTTGAATACATTTAACATCCTTTATCAAGTCTCCTCTAAGGTGAACCAATTATGGCATTGAAGCCTTTTCTGGTAAGTAAAACAATGAATTCTCTAAGTAACCCTTCTTTGAATTCTAAATTATTTATGACCTTTTGAGTTATAGCCAAATGAAGGTCAGGAAAATGAATTACTTGTGAGAAAACTGTTTTCTCTCTCTGGAAATAACTGGGAATAAAAGCAATTTAATTATCTACTCTTTTGATATTTGCATCTTAAAAAGGCTCTGTCACCACCACACTTCACAAATACCTCTCTATAGTCCCCGTACACCTGTTCACCCACAACCATTTTAGGTTACGGAAACGGTGCAACTTATCTTTTCCAATGCTGTGCCAATCCCACCGGATTGTGCCATCTTTGTATTCTTAATGTGATAATATAAGTGCCAGGAATACAAAGCTGTATTCCCAGCACTATAGTTCCTTCTGCTCCCCCCACTCTGAATCCCCCCCGCCCCCACCAGTCAGTGAATAAAGAGTTGAAAACTCTTTATTTGCTTAACAGCTCCAGCACCGAGGTCCCTCAGCGTTGGATCGTGTCTCTGCATCCTTCGATGTCCCGCGACAAGCAGGCACTAATGCATTAGACCTCTCCATAGGAAAGCAGTAAATCAATGCTTTCCTATGGGTAAAAATCTGATGCTGGATGTCCTCATGCAGAGTGTAAGGACATCCAATGTCAGTTACCAGACCAAAGTTCTTTTGGGATCCAGGAAGCGTCCCCATTGGCTGTCTGGGAGACAGTCACTGGAGGCCTCCTTAGTGCTGCAATATAAACATGGCAGCTTCTCTGGAACTGCAGTATATTACATTGCAGCACTAAGTGCAACATGGTCACTGCACTCAGACCACTTCAATGAGCTGAAGTGGTCTAGGTGTCTATAATGTCCCTTTAAGATGGTGTTTTACTGGAAGTCCATTTACTGCACTTTCTTCGGCTTACACTTCATATGACGTGCGTTCCCAAGGCCTACAATTGACATGAGTGCTAGTGACTATTTACCTACCCAGTCACAAAGTCCTACCCCAGGGTTAGGCAATATTTGGCATTCCAGCAGTTGTGGACTGTCTGCTATAATGCTGGAGAAGCATCAGGTAAGATGTAGTCCGCAACATCTTAAATGCTGAAGATTGTTAACCCATGTCCAAGCATGCTGATCAAATGGCCAGTACCAAGGCGTAATCTGTTCAAGTGCTTAAGTTTGGTGTGAGAGGTGGGGACAGACAAGAGATGGACAAGAGAAAGATTAAGGAAGGGGCAACTTCACTTTCACAGTATGAACCTAATAAATGCATTGTACGAGGGATATTCATGAAAGTGTTCTGAAAAGTGTCAGTTAAATTTACTTATTTTACGTGATCTAAAAAGTGACAGGATTCTTCACAGTAAGTTCTGCTAGTTTTTGCTAAAATTAATAAATTTATCTACAAAACAAAAATGGTGCATATGCAAAAAATTATGGTAAGGGCGCAAAAAAAAAGCAACAGATGAAAAAAAAGACAGATTTGATAAATCTCATCAAACATTTGACAGAGATGTGTCTACGACACTTATATAAATATTCCCCAATGTGTTTATGCAAAGCTGTAAGCTGGGTGGTAATAGCATTAATAAAGATGTGCATATTGTCCCTCTCCAATAATGAATTTCAAAAATCAAAAGATCACAAAATTGTTGTTGCATTCATTATTATTTGGTTGATGATAGCTTTGATTAAGTCTGCAGATCAAGAACAGAAAGTTAGAAACGTGTTTGCCACTGCAGAGCAAATTGCTCCTCTGTGAACATTAGAAAACCCTCTCCATTATCAATGGAGTTAGCCTACAATAAACCTAGTAGTTACTATGTAATGGCTTAAGTAACTTTAGGGTTGGGAAATACAGACACCACCACCAGGGCCGGATTAACATAGAGGCTAATGGAATTGAAGCTCCAGGCCCATGGAAAAGGCCTGTTGATTTAAAACAAATATAATAAAATAAAATTGTGCTTTTTTTAACTACTTTTCACATGCATTTGCTTTGTGCAACGGGAATCAAGTATAGGAGCTTAGTAGGAATGTAGGTGAACAAAACTTGTGTGGACTGGCTGACAATGAAATTAGTTAAGGTAGCGCTGACTTTGCCCACTGTGATAATGCTCGTGTTGCTTCGGTTTTACTAACAGTGTGCCATGTCCCCTTAATTCTTCACTCACTATATCCACCGGTATCTCTATGCCAAACTGATTACCTGGAGCTTCTGCCTGCTGACAATAAGGGAAGGAGTGAGGTGTACAAGTGAGTGCTGAGGAACACCAGGGAACTGTACTCTGTGCGTAGAGTGAGCGCGTCATAAACCGCGTTTGCGCCAAAATTAGGGTGCTGAAATACTGCTGTCTGCCTAGTCTGCATTTAGCCAGTCGGCCTGCGAGATTGGCTGCAGCCTGGCATGCAATTACACCAGGCTGACCTTCCAATTCATAGTGGATCTGCCCCTTGGAGTGGTGCCAGTGACATGATTCGTGTCACTGGTCCACCCCCTCTTACCTCACCCAACCAAATCCCGCTTCAGAGGATGACGATTTTGGGGCTATGGATTCGGTTGAGAGATGAGAGTGAGTGATTAGCATAGGGTATGGTTGTTTTTTTATAGCTGCATCCTGTGAGTTTCTAAAGCATCAGCTCAACCAGATACATGATACTTGGGAGGTATGACTGTTTTAGTGTTTTCTGTCACTAAGATTCTGTAATTAGGCCCATCAGAATTATCAGCACCAAGCCCAATGGGTTCACAATCTGCGCACCACACATATTGAGGACTGAGTTGCAAGCATTTCAGTGTATTGATACCCACTGACAACACCAAATACTCTGTGTTTTAAGGACCTAAAACTGTCCATTTTTTTTCAAGGACTTCTTATCACTTTGTCCAACACACAGTAGAAGACTTTGAGAAACTTTGGGAACCTTGGAAACTTTTGATTAATAATCGAATGATGCCTCCTTCCATTGATGGGAGTCAAGGCACATCTCCTTCCCTACCTCCATTTTTACATTTGTTTCTTAAAAAGTTCATGCTATAATTTATGTTCATGATTAAAAATGTTAAATATGTCAGACATAGCGATTCTTCACACTTGTCATTGATTTATATTTGCCTTATTGTTTGTACACTGTGTCTGTTATAAAAAATAATAATTACAATTAGAAATGTGATGGATCCTGTTAAGGACAGATATGAATATCTCTGAAGAGTATTTTACATAGTTAAATAGTTACATAGTTAGATAGCTGAAAAGAGACTTGCGTCCATCAAGTTCAGCCTTCCTCTCATTTGTTTTTTGCTGTTGATCCAAAAGAAGGCAAAAAAAAAACCCAGTTTGAAGCACAATTTTGCAACAAGCTAGGACAAAAAGTTCCTTCTTGACCCCAAAATGGCAGTCAGATTTATCCTTGGATCAAACAGTTATTACCCTACATTGAAAGATTATATCCTTGAATATTCTGTCTTTGCAAGTATGCATCTAGTAGCTGTTTGAACATCTGTATGGACTCTGATAAAACCACTTCTTCAGGCAGAGAATTCCACATCCTGATTGTTCTTGTACTTACAATAAACCTCGGATTGAACAGTCTGTTCTAAAGCGCATGTGTTCCTAAATGGGGACCTTTAGAAACAGAAGCAGTTAGCCTGTAGACCCATTTCTATTAACAACATTTCTGTCTGAGGTTTATCTGTTGAGTAACTGTTTGTATTGGATGTGACTAATAGAATTTAGTCATCACCATTGTGCCTGCTGCAGTTTCAAAGTTGGCAGTCTGCTTCAGCTCAATTCTTTGTCTAGACCTAAGTTGCAAGCCTGCAGCCTGCCGCCTTCTTGTTTCCAAACTGAACCCTAGGCTGCAAACCTGCCCTGTATTTCTTCAGAACCTTACATAGATTGTGGTTTATCACTGTCATAAGCTAAATATGGGGGGGAATTTCAATAAATGGTGCTAAATGTGTCTGTACAATGGAACCATGGTGTTGGACACTAGCTCACACAATGTGTACTAACAGAGAACACAGGTACTAGGAGAAACACACTCTCCCGTTCTCGTAACACTGCCTGCCATTAAGGGTCATAGCTACTTCTCCCTTCCTTTGTTTGGATGGTGACATCTACCCTTCTGCTCCATCATGCTGCCCTTCCTTATTAACTACACTGCCTGGTGCTCATAGTAAGGACAGGGGAGCACTACTATTGTCCTGGGGATTGAGGACAATATCTATCAGATTTGCCAACACCTGAATGGGCTCCCATGGTCCACAGCTAGCTGATGCAGAGGGATGACATGGAGGATGCATTATTGTAATGCTACAAAGAACAACCAAAGCCCCTGGGAGCTTGTTTATAGTGTGTGTCTGTAGCGTTACTTACCTTATCCAGGGGCCGGCCGCAGTCCTCTCTTTGAGCCGCGCACGGTTCTGCTGCTGCACAAGCTGCGCGCGGCTCATCCGACGGCTGCAACAAGAAGGTGGGCAGTGTCCCACCTGAATCTAAGAGCGCACCGCGGGTCTCGGGCGCACTCTTAAAGAAACAGTGGGAGCCTAAATTGGAAAAAGGCTCCCATTGGCCCCTGTCATGCCACACTCCCCATACACTTACCTTTTGGGAGTGTGGATATGACAGGAGCCAATCAAATTAATTTAGAAGGTACTTATACTCACCTTTTTCCCTTAGTCCTTGCCCTATCGTGATTTCTGTTGCAGTTCCCTTTAGCGCTTGTTGTGTTCAGTTGTGTTCCTTCGTATTGACCATGGCTTTGTTTCTGACTACGTTATCTCTTTATCCTTATCTGTTCTGTTTGCCGGCTTGCTGTTTGCTGTGTACCAGACCCCGGCTAGTCCTAGTTTACGCTGTCTCTTTGTGCCCTTGACCTCGGATCGTTCCTGACTGTGTCTCCTCTCATATACGTCGAGTCCGGCCATTCTAAGGTCCGGTAGACGTATCTCTCCTCTGTGATGTCTTTTGTCGAGTTGAATCCTGCGAGTTGGGGTATATTTTCGTTACATTATGATAGGGCCATGGAGCCCGCAGATTTGGCTCAGCAAATGGCTTCTCATGAGGCAAGGTTTGTAGAGCAGGATCACCGTATGGATCAGATAGCTCAGGCTCTCCAGACGCTCTTGTCTAGAACTATTCCTGCAACCGCACCTAACCCTCCTACACCTCTTCTTCCCGAAGTATCCAATTTGCCTAATACTTCGCCCCATTTTACACCCCCTCCCAGGTATGGAGGGGAAGCTAAGACATGCAGAGGTTTCATTAATCAAATAGAATTCCACTTTGAGATGTATCCACGTTCCTTTCCCACTGATAGGTCTAAAGTGGGGTTTTTGATGCATCAACTTACTGACAAAGCACTTGATTGGTCAAATCCTATTTGGGAGGCCAATGGACCTATGGTGCACAATTTCAATAGTTTTCATACGGCTTTTCGTGGAACTTTTGACACAACGAAAAGGTCAAAGAATGCCGCAAGAGCATTAATGAGAATTAAACAGGGTTTTAGGTCTGTGGCTGACTATGCTATTCAGTTTCGTACCCTTGCTTCACAGGTAGATTGGACCAATAATGGGTTAACTACTGCGTTCATGGAAGGTTTATCTGACACTATATTGGATGAGGTAGCAGCTAGGGAGCTTCCTATTGCATTAGAGAACCTTATTGATTACCTCATTGATATAGAATGATAATAAGATTCGTGACAGGCTCTATACTAAGAACAGGAATAGATGTTTTGTTACACCTATTAACCCCAGAATTGATAAACCTGAGAGTGTTAAAGTATCTGAGGAGGAACCCATGCAATTAGGGGTTGCCAAACTCTCTGATACTGAAAAATTACATAGGAGAAGGGACGGACTCTGCCTATACTGTGGTAGGAGAGACCATATGGTAAAGGAATGTCCTTTGCTTCCGGAAAACTCTTGCACCTAAGACCTTATAGGGGACTTTGGGTGTGATATCTAAGTCTCCTAAATTGCCTCCTAACCGTTTGCTTCTCCCTGTTTCTCTTCATATGGGAGAGAGTTGTATAGCTGAAAGCATACTAGCCTTGGTTGATTCCGGGGCTGCTGAGAACTTCATAGACTCTGGTTTTGTTACGAAAAACAACATTCCCATCAGAGAGAGGGAGATACCCTTGGCCATTGAGGCCATAGATGGTAGACCTTTAAGTACTCCAGTTGTTACCCATGAAACTGTACCATTATTCATGTATACAGGGGTTTTACACTTTGAGACTGTTCAGTTCCATTTTATCACCTCTCCCTCTTCTCATATCGTGTTAGGGTACCCATGGCTACGTTCTCACAATCCCATTTTCGACTGGGAGTCGGGGCAATTAAAATCATGGAGCAAAGCCTGCCACGAATCTTGTATGATTAAAGTCACCCCTTTACATTCTATTAATGTCCCTACTTCTCCTCCTTTGTCTACTGTTATACCTCCTCAGTACTTGTTTCTCAAGACTGTATTCGATAAAAGGGAGGCTGATAAATTGCCGCCTCACAGACCCTATGATTGTGCTATCGATTTATTGCCTGGCACTATACCTCCAAAGGGCAGGGTGTACCCTTTATCCATTCAAGAAAACCGTATCATGGAGGAATATGTTAAGGAATCACTAGAAAAGGGGTTCATTAGGAGATCCTCTTCTCCAGCTGGAGCGGGGTTCTTCTTCGTATCTAAGAAAGAAGGTGATTTAAGACCGTGTATCGATTATAGAGGTCTAAATAAAATCACTATCAAAAATGCATACCCTATACCTTTAATCACAGAATTGTTTGACAGGCTGAAATATGCTACTGTATTCACTAAATTGGACCTTAGAGGTGCATACAATTTAATACGTATTAAGAAAAGCCACGAATGGAAGACTGCATTCAACACTAGATCCGGTCATTACGAGTATACTGTTATGCCATTTGGTCTTTGCAATGCCCCAGCAATATTTCAAGAATTCATTAATGACGTCTTAAGAGACTTTATTCACACATTTGTAATTGTGTACTTGGACGACATACTAATATATTCTACAGATTTACACACTCATCACAGACATGTTAGAACGGTCCTGAAGACCCTTCTTGCTAATGGTCTTTATTGTAAACTAGAAAAAATTTTATTTGACCAATCCGAAGTCCAGTTTTTGGGGTATTTGATTTCCGCCAAAGGTTTTCGTATGGATCCCCAGAAGCTTTCTGCTGTCATAGAGTGGCCTCTACCACAAGGTTTGAAAGCCATTCAGCGTTTTCTTGGTTTCTCTAACTATTATAGACGCTTTATTAAGGGTTTTTCTTCTATTGTAGCGCCTATCACCCGTATGACAAAAAAGGGTGGTAATACTCGTGTCTGGTCTCCTGAGGCACTTCAGGCTTTCTAATTTCTTAAAACTACATTCGCCTCTGCACCTTTTTTACAGCATCCTATCCCCTCACTGCCTTATATTCTTGAAGTTGATGCTTCTGATATCGGGGTAGGTGCTGTTTTTTTTGTCCCAAAGAGAGTCGCCTGAAAAGCCATTGCATCCTTGTGGCTTCTTTTCTAGACAAATGTCCAAAGCTGAAAAGAATTATGATGTGGGTAATCGCGAACTCCTTGCTATTATCTTAGCTCTTAAAGAATGGAGACACTTGTTAGAAGGAACTAAGGATCCTATCCTCATTTTTACGGATCACAAGAACCTATCCTACCTTGGTGAAGCTAAAAGATTATATTCTAGGCAGGCTAGGTGGTCATTGTTTTTGTCCCATTTCAATTATATTATCACCTATAGACCAGGTGATCGTAACATTAAAGCAGACGCTCTGTCCAGACAGTTCGAAACTGCTGACAAACAGGAGATTGATGTTACTCCTGTCATTCCCCCAGACAGGATAATAGCTACTACTATTTTGTCTATTTCTTTGTCCCTCTTGCAGGCCATACAGGCGAAACAAAGCATGGCACCTAGCGAGACGCCTATTGATAAATTGTTCGTTGAAGTTCCCGAGAGACGGGATATTCTGTTGTTATATCATGATACTAAGACTGCTGGACATGAGGAGCCAACTCGTAAAGAGGCCATACTAGATTTAGTGTTAACAAATGGAGATTTGGTATCAGATATTACTGTAGGTGAAAGTTTAGGATCCAGTGATCATCAGTCAGTGTGGTTTAATATAAGAACAGTGACTGAGTCACACCACACAAAAACAAAAGTTTTAGACTTTAGAAAAACAGACTTTTCTAAAATTAGAATATGTGTAAAGGAGTCATTATCAGACTGGAGCAACTTAAATGGAGTCCAAAAGAAATGGGATTATTTAAAAGCTGCACTACTGAAGGCAACAGAAAATTGCATTAGGCTTGCCAGTAAAAGCAAAAAATTCAAGAAACCACTGTGGTACTCCACAGATGTGGCCAAAATAGTAAAAAACAAAAAGTTAGCATTTAGTAATTATAAAAAAACCCAGAGTGAGGAAGACAGAATGACCTATAAGATTAGGCAGAAAGAGGCTAAGCAAGTTATAAGAGCTTCCAAATCACACACAGAAGAGAAAATAGCACAGTCAGTAAAAAAGGGGGACAGAACTTTTTTTAGATACATAAATGAGAAAAGAAAAGTAAAACAAGGATTAGTTAGATTAAAAACAAAAGTAGGAAGGTATGTAGATGAGGATAAAGGTCTAGCTGACTGCCTCAATTAATATTTTTGTTAGGTATTTACAGCTGAAAATGAAGGATAAATGAGTCATTTATTACACGTGAGTTTACAGAGGAAGAGGTTCTATTTCAACTGTCAAAAGTAAAGACAAATAAGTCAATGGGACCTGATGGAATACACCCAAAGCTATTAAAAGAGCTTAGTGGTGTACTAGCAAAACCATTAACAGATTTATTTAACCAATCATTGTTAACAGGAGTAGTCCCAGAAGATTGGAAGTTAGCGAATGTTGTGCCCATTCACAAGAAAGGTAATAGGGAGGAGTCGGGCAACTATAGGCCAGTAAGCCTTACTTCAGTAGTGGGGAAAGTGATGGAAACCATGTTAAAGGATAGGATTGTTGAACATCTAAAAACACATGGATTTCAAGATCAGAGACAACATGGGTTTACTTCAGGGAGATCATGCCAAACTAATCTTATTGATTTTTTTGATTGGGTAACTAAAATTATAGATCAGGGTGGTGCAGTAGACATTGCTTATCTAGATTTCAGTAAGGCTTTTGACACTGTTGCACGTAGAAGGCTTATCAATAAACTGCAATCTTTGAGTTTGGATTCCAATATTGTTGAATGGGTAAGGCAGTGGCTGAGTGACAGGCAACAGAGGGTTGTAGTCAATGGAGTATATTCGAAGCTTGGGCTTGTCACCAGTGGGGTACCTCAGGGATCTGTACTTGGACCCATTCTCTTTAATATTTTTATTAGTGATATTGCAGAAGGTCTTGATGGTAAGGTGTGTCTTTTTGCGGATGATACTAAGATATGTAACAGGGTTGATGTTCCAGGAGGGATAAGCCAAATGGCAAATGATTTAGGTAAACTAGAAAAATCGTCAGAGTTGTGGCAACTGACATTTAATGTGGATTTAAGTGCAAGATAATGCATCTTGGACGTAAAAACCCAAGGGCAGAGTACAGAATATTTGATAGAGTCCTAACCTCAACATCTGAGGAAAGGGATTTAGGGGTGATTATTTCTGAGGACTTAAAGGTAGGCAGACAATGTAATAGAGCAGCAGGAAATGCTAGCAGAATGCTTGGTTGTATAGGGAGAGGTATTAGCAGTAGAAAGAGGGAAGTGCTCATGCCATTGTACAGAACACTGGTGAGACCTCACTTGGAATACTGTACACAGTACTGGAGACCATATCTTCAGAAGGATATTGATACCTTAGAGAGAGTTCAAAGAAGGTGTGAGGAACTGACTCTGCTGGGTTTCGAACCGTGGTTTACATGCTGCTAAACCTCTTCCTTACCAATACACCAGCCTGCCTTTTGCAAATGTACCTGAGATCTGGTAACCTTGACTCTACAGCATTGGTATCAGACAAGTCTCTTCAGCTGTGTCTGGTCATGTGTCTGGTTCTTGGCCTATAAAAGCCACTTCCTGTCTCTGTACCTTTGCAAGATTATTGTGGTTCCTGCACTCTCTAATCAAGCTTGTTCCTGTTTCTCCTACCTGTTGCTGATTTTGGACCGTTTTGACTTTGCTGCTTCTCCTTCCCACTGACCTCGGCTTGCCTCACTACGATTATCATCTCTCTGTTCCAGTCTCCCATCTCTGCTTAAGACCAGAAGGCCGCTCAAGGCTCAGGGGCTCAACCACCTGGGTAACGAGTGGCTACCTCTGGCAGAAAACATTGCTGATCTGGCTACTGGACTCCAAAACTTTGTAACATCAATATCATTACAGAAGGGCTACTAAACTGGTTCATGGATTAAAGGATAAAACTTACCAGGAAAGGTTAAAGGATCTTAACATGTATAGCTTGGTGGAAAGACGAGACAGGGGGGATATGATAGAAACATTTAAATACATAAAGGGAATCAACACAGTAAAGGAGGAGACTATATTTAAAAGAAGAAAAACTACCACAACAAGAGGACATGTACTTGGTACATTCGAAGGGCTATGGGCCTGAGGAGTGCAGTTGGATTTCTGCTGAAGCTGTTCACGCTCCCCGCCTTGTGCGTTCTTTCCATTCTAGTTTTCCTGCCAGACCTGGTCCTACCCACCGGAGGGCGTGTCTTTGGGGGGGAACTGTAGCGTTACTTACCTTATCCAGGGGCCGGACGCGGTCCTCTCTTCGAGCCGCGCGCGGTCCTGCTGCTGCACGAGCCGCGCGTGGCTCATCCGACGGCTGCAACAAGAAGGCGGGCAGTGACCGCGAGAAGCGGTCACGTGTCCCGCCTGAATCTAAGAGCGCGCCGCGGGAGAAACAGTGGGAGCCTAAATTGGAAAAAGGCTCCCATTGGCCCCTGTCATGCCACACTCCCCATACACTTACCTTTTGGGGGTGTGGATATGACAGGAGCCAATCAAATTAATTTAGAAGGTACTTATACTCACCTTTTTCCCTTAGTCCTTGCCCTATCGTGGTTTCTGTTGCAGTTCCCTTTAGCGCTTGTTGTGTTCAGTTGTGTTCCTTCGTATTGACCTTGGCTTTGTTTCTGACTAAGTTTTCTCTTTATCCTTATCTGTTCTGTTTGCCGGCTTGCTGTTTACTGTGTACCAGACCCCGGCTAGTCCTAGTTTACGCTGTCTCCTCTCATATACGTCGAGTCCGGCCATTCTAAGGTCCGGTAGACGTATCTCTCCTCTGTGTTGTCTTTTGTCGAGTTGAATCCTGCGAGTTGGGGTATATTTTCGTTACAGTGTCTGGGTGGCGGACTGTTGGAACACCCATGAGTTACTAAATATAACTCGCTTCTGCCTTAACAGACTTCTAGGACACACTGGACCATGGAGCTTGGCATAACAAGGCCATACTAATGCTAACACTCACCAGTTGAAAACACAGTTTCTATGACCCCCTAATAGAAGGAGGAGAGGCACATATTGTCCCAATGTGGATATCAGATTCCTATGCAGATCTTAAAATCTTAGACTGAAGATACAATAGAGACCTAAGTGATAATTCAGCCCAGTGGTAATTCAGTGACTCTAGCTCACAGTGGCATTTCTGTGCTCCCCAACAACATAAATTAGCAGACGTCACGTGATGGATCCTTTCAAAGCAATAAAAGTCAAATGGGTGACCCCAGGAATTCTTAGTAGCTACATTTCCTTAATACATATATGTGGAGATCCCTAGGACCACCTACTAGTCAGTAAGGCCCAGCATGTAGTTTTCTTTCACCCAATGTTTGGTGGAATGAGAGTTTAAAAACTGGATGAGAGTTACTCCATATTCGACCCCTTCCTCTCAAACTTTGTACACCAGGAAGAAGATTTTATATGCTCAAATGGGCCAGTGCACATACTCTATCACTTTCCCTCACACAAAAGGACCATGGAAGGTCCATCCTCTTGCCCTCAATGTCTACCCCTGTTTGCATGTGGATAGAGGTCAGCAATGCCCTGATCACTTATCTATAACATATAGACACTAACTCCTCCCACCTGTAATTATTATTGTTGGAAGGTGGTGGTGGGGTTCCATTCGTAACCATGAAAAGCAAGGAGGTTGAACTATTCATCCTATGCTCATGGGAACAAGTTCCTAGAATAAAAAAAACTCTTAATTGAATAGTTTCTTATGAATAACATTCTCTGGCACATGTTTCCAGGCACAATTCAGCTTATAACTTCAGGGATTCATTCTTGCCATCCAACTTGTGCATGCCAGTCCCTGCATCCTCACATGTTGCATCTATACGTGTATGCAGTTGGTAGCTCACGCGATCTCAGCACACCATTTACGTTGTTTAAAAATGTCTGGAATCCAAGGTGATGTCTCTATTTTATTTAAACCTATAACTTCTATAAAAATTGGGTGTATATTAAGGTCATTTTTGCACATGTGATGACTGCCCCTTTTATGTATTTCATAACAGACTATCAATAGGTTGATAGCAGCCACAATACAGATTAATGAACATTTTAACTCGTCAGATGAACTTCAATAATTTGTAACTGTTAATAAGGCTGAACTACATTTCACATAAAACACTGCTAGAAAAACCTCCAAAAACCCCAAAGAGCAGAATGAGAGGCTCCAGATTGTTGGAGGCTCTTTTCGGTCTTGCAGGGACGGTCTGCTGCTTATGCATTGGAGAATATTTGCAAACAAAGCAGAAACGGTGAAGGTAAGAACTTTTTTACAAATGAATTTTTTATGTAATTCAATAAAAAGAGGAGGTTAATTCTTGGGCCCTAGGGTGTATTTTAACCCCTTCATGACATATGTGTCAAAGTTGTCATAGTATGATGATGGTATTTAACCAGACACCTTGTCCTGTAAAGGTTAAGATTTGCTGCAGATAACCAGTCAGTGCAAACTGTTTTTTTTTTTGTTTTTTTTAAGAGAGGCCTATCACATTTAACACATTATTTTGTTATTTATAAGAGTTTATTTAAGTGGTTTATTGCTCTCTTTTGCAAAGCTAAAACAATTGTGTGTTTTTACCATTTAGAGAGTAGGTTGTAATATGTTATTCCTTATGTCTTAGCTGGTGTCATACCTGTTATAGTTCATCCAAAGCTGTTGTCTGTTTATTTTTGGCGTTTTATTTTTTTTTCTCCTGATAGTAGTATTAAATCAACGAGATAATTAGTGAGATAACTAGATCCAGATTGTGTTTCAACAAACATAAAGAAAAGTTACTGAAATACAGAAAAAAAAAATGCTGCATACAGGTATAAAACATACTTCAAATAGTGCCATCATGTGGAACAATTCGGTACAGCAGGATCTGACTGGTAAAGTTATGGTATAGTAAATGATCAGTCTAAACTCCATCACTGTAAAGTTTAAAGAGAAAAAAAGACCCTGCATCCACTCTCATTTCCGATTGTGGTTTATATATTTGTAAAAACTGCTTCAACTAAAAGCCCCTTGACTGAGTCAAACTAGCTAAAATACCATGCAAGGCTTTTTCCTGAACGTCTATCTCTGTCTTACTTATCAATCATCTTCAGCTCCTCTGAGTCTTCTCTGTATATAAAAAGCATTGCATGCTAAGCATGCCCCATTGCAGCCAAATTGGTTGCCCTGTTCAGCAGGGCCCAATATGTTACAAAATTGCTTGGCTGGGGCCCAGGCACAATAGAGCCTTTGGCCCCTGAACAGATCAAAGGTTGTTACTGAAAAAGGTGTGAGTTCTGTGGTCAAAGGCGCTTAGAAAATATGTTATAATATACAATAGAGTGACAGCAGCTAACACACCAAAAGTAGGAACTCTTCCACCTACTAACAATAAATGGTATACAAAAGAAACACTATTGTGCAATTACATGCAAAAATAGTGCAAAGGTGGAGCGCTTAAAAATAAAATAAAACACTTACTCCTGTAGATTTTAGGAGATAATATAAATGATGTTGGAGTCCTTTTAGGTATTCATAGAATGTGAAGAGACCTCGAAATGGAGACAAAAAATTGGAGAGACAGGGAAGCAATGCTGACCCTGGTGTAGAAATCCTTAATATGTTGGAAAATAAGGTATGAATAACAATTTACTGCTCACCTTATTAGGAGCCTATAACTGGGCTCCAAGTATGCAGGTATAGTGTCAATTATAGGGTGGCAATTCCCTTCTTTATAGTAGTGTAGGTGTATCACACACACATAAGGTATTCGTAGCATGTGAAAAGACCTCGAAATGGAGACAAAAAAATGGGAGAAACAGGGAAGCAGTGCTGGCCCTGGTGTAGAAATCCTTTATGTGTTGGAAAATAAGGTATAGATAACAATTTACTTCTCACCTTATTAGGAGCCTATAACTGGGCTCCAAGTATGCAGGTATAGTGTCAATTATAGGGTGACAGTTCCCTTCTTTATAGCAGCATAGGAATATCACTAGTCCACTTGGTAAAATAAATTAACATTTATTGTAACTTATACATAAAAACAATAAAATAAATTCAGTATACTCAAGTGCCAGTGCTGTGTCCAAGACGCGTTTCGACGATATATTCCGGCTTTCTCAATTGGTATACATAATGCTACTAAATACAAGTTTAAATATCCCTAACTGGGAGTTCATTGGAGGATAGCGCCCATGATACGTCCAATCACGACGCTCACACTGATCGGAGTTTTCAGCCTCAGCTGCTGGTTATTTCTTCCGCTAGCGTGACGTCATCACGCACGACGTCCCGTGCGTGTGACGTCATATGCGGAAGTGAATTGGGGGCGTGTATGCGTCCGACGTTGAATCAAATGAAGGAGTGTTCTGTTCGTTTGGAATGTCCCTTCCAACACCCAGTAGTGACGTAGACTCTTTGTTTCGGCCAAATACGATCAATGTCCAGAATAAATCCAGTAATTGTCCAGTATCGCGGAGTATTCATTTATCCAAAAGAACATATCGGTAGTGAAAGGAAACAAATCAAAAATACAGTATCAAGGAGAATACTAGAAATGTAAATATATACTGAATAACTGCTATTATACAGTAAAAATAAAAATAAAAAATGCAAATGGAAAATGCAAGCAACATGGTTAGCAGAATGACTAGAGGATAAAAACATGAGATATATAATAGAACATAATACAAAAATTTATAAAAAATATCTAAAATGTATATATACATATAATATATATATATATATATATTATAAATATTTAAAAATTATAAAAAATGTCAAATGTCAAAGTCTTCGTTTAATCCATGTGGTTGCATTGTGTTCAAATTAAAAATCAATTTCATCTCAGATTGACCTATATTTTTCATTAAATCTCCCCCCCCTCCAGTTGACAGAAATTCTTTGGATTCCCATAAATTCCATTAAACAGGGGTCACAGTTGTGTTTATCTTTAAAATGCATGGAGACACTATGTTTATAAAAAAACGTTTTTTATATTTCTTATGTGTTCCTGGATACTTGTATTAAGTGTCCTAATAGTTCTTCCTATATATGTTAGTTTGCACGGGCATGTAATTTTGTATATTACTCTTGTGGAATGACAGGTGAATAATTCTCTGATTTTAAATCTCTTGTCATCTTTCATAGGGTGGACAAACTCTTTAATTATTCGTTTAGAACTCTGAGTCTTTTTGCAAGCTCCACAGGAGCCGCATCCATAAAATCCATTGGTTTCATTAAAAAAGGATGATTTTACAGCTGTTTTTTTTTTGTTGATAAATGATTACGTATTAGACTGCTACTTAGGTTATTTGCACCCCTATAGGTGATCACAGGCCTATCAGGCAGCAGAGAGTGAAGAACAGGATCATTCCTCAATATCGGCCAATATTTGTTGATTATTTTCTTAAGTTGTACATTTTTACAATTATAATCACAAATGAAATTAAAATTCTGATGCTGTGTATCAACCTTCTTGTCCTTGTATATGAGTAAATCATCCCTATCCTTCATCTCTACCTCCTCATAGGCCCATGATAGCAGCACATCATTATAGCCCTTTTCTTTAAAATCCCGAAGGATTCTTGCAGATTGTTCCTGAAATTTGGTATTGTCCGTGCAATTACGTTTTTTGTCTCCTTTTCAAGGTCTTTTCACATTCTACGAATACCTAATGTGTGATACACCTAAACTACTATAAAGAAGGGAACTGCCACCCTATAATTGACAGTATATCTGCATACTTGGAGCCCAGTTATAGGCTCCTAATACGGTGAGATGGCTTGTTCCTCACCTGGCACTTCAACATGGGATATGTTTTCCCTCTTGTAGCCTTGATGCCAAGGATAATTCAAAAGATCAGATGGGGAAAAAGCAAGAGTTTTAGCCATTATTCCCTTGTGTCCAAACCGAAGCTGGTTTTCAAAATAGACTGTATGGCGATTTCACGCTAGGGTCTTACAATTTAAAGCAACTTCATAGAGAATGGGGATCTTAAAATAGATTATGCTATAGAATTTCGTACTTTGGCATCTGAGGTAGATTGGACTAATAACGGATTAATCGCTGCTTTTAAAAAGGGATTATCCGAGAATATTCATGACAAAATTGCTGCCAAAGACCTACCTAAGGGGTTAAATGACTTTATTACTTATGTGATGCAGATCGATAATAGACTAAGGACAAGGGAAATTGCTAGAAACAGAACTAGACATTTGACTATATCACTAGCACCTCGATTGAGTGGGAATTCTCGATTGATAGTCAGAATTCCCACTCTGAATCCCTCTTCTTCCTCCCGCGCGGGCTCTTTGTGTTAGCTGGAAGGAGCTAACAGATTCAGATTTTTCGCTGAAATGCTTTAAGTGAGAAGAGTATTTCCTCTTTATTTTATTTTGCAAAAAGTGCAGATTTAAATATAAATCAACGCTTTTATAAATTAACCTGGTTACACCCCCTTGGCTTTCAAGCAGACAACAGGAGTGATGTGCAGTCACTTCCTCCCAGCAGTGATGATCTCATCACAGGGGGTCCGGACGCGCTGTTAAAGCGCCCAGCGCTAAACGGGCCCCCTGACAATCCATCTCCATCGGGTGGCCCTGACAGCATGGGCCACCCGATGGGCACCTTAAAATGCGGCCCCGGCGGTTTGCTGCGTGGGCCGGGGCCGCAAATGATGATGCCACCACAGTATGTACGCCAGTGCCACCAGGTAGGAGGGCTGGTGACAAGGAGTACCTGTTCTGGCAACCACCTCTGGGGTCAGACAGGTCCTGCACAGTTTTTAATTTTGAACTTAGCGCCAAATTTTCAAACTTTCCATCTGTGCATGCGCAGTGGCATGATCAGAAGTTCAGTGGAACGCAAACGTCTCCTTGGCGTGCGTTCCACTACTGTGTGAATGCGTCCATCCTGCAATGTGGGAGGCCTGCCCGGGCCTCCCAGGATCTGACCACATAAGCTGGCTACTAGTTGCGTTCCATAGCGGAACAGATGGAAGCCTCTGCCACTCAGCTCCCACCTGGAGAGCTTTCACCACTCACCTCGCCGCCCAGCAGCCTGTGCTGACCTCACCGAGTTCTTTTCACCTATGCCTGGAGGAGCTTGTCCGTCCCGTGTGCCGGGACAAGAAGACCTGGGGAGCATTGGAAGTACAGGGGTTATAAGGGAAGCAGCAGGCGGGATCTCAATTGAATATTTAAATTTAAAGGGGAGATTCTTGTCTACTGGAGAAGATGCAACCCACTTGTTACAGTAATGCCACTATACTAAGAAAAAAGGAATTTACGGTTTATTTATTTATTTCTAAAACAGTGAGACCATTTTGCAGATAAATGGTTATAAAGCTTAAAACAAAAAGTGGTGTATATACGAGCAAAAAACGGGGCGCAAGAGAATACTGAGAACAGGCAGCAGCTGAAATAGCCTGCCCTTCGTTGGGTCCCCGCTCAAGCTGGTTAAATATAAAGACTTGTGTGTTATCAACTCTATTAATTTCAGATCGTTACAATAAAGAGCAAACTACTTACAAAGGTATTGGTTTTAGCAATACAGAGCTGTGGCACGGATCAACATACTGCCTCTTCACAGGCAATCACCTCCTGGGGCAGAGATAGGCATTGTTGTTTTTTTTTTTTGTCAGAGTTTTACACAGGATATGTTTCTGGAAAATAAAAACTATTCTGGGACACATTGTAACAAAATGTCTTCAGTGTTATTATTTAACTAGCAATGCAACTGTATGTAAAAAAAAAAAATGAATGTTTAACTGCCTATTTTTAATGTCTGCAATAGGAAGGTAAGATGACTCACACAAGGTCACACAAGGAACCAACACATGAATAGAATCCATGTTGTTGCTTTTTTTTTTTTTTAAATTCTTTATTTTTGGTACGGTTGAACACCACATGTACAATACACATCGATACAAATAACGCCACCTGAACATATGCAGGAATCAATAGAAAAATAAGGCACATCATATAAGGTACATTATAAGTCTCTTGAAGCTTCGTCGATGTCATCGGCGGGTTGGTAACGAGGCTTGCACATGAGATCGTGGTGTCCCTCCATTTTCTTATATATAAAACTCAAAAAGAACTAGAACGGCTATAGCATGTGATATACATGACATTGAATATTTTACATATGTAGTAACATATCCTTCGGGCTATAGAAAAAACTTTGTCCGGCCTCGCCTGTTGGAACACCTAATAGTGCAATCGTACATTTCCAAGAAAAGCTCCCTGTAGTAGCGTCCCTGTCTAGACAGGACGAGGTCTAAGCCAAGGTGGCGGAGAAAAAGAATATGCAGCCATTCAGAAGAAATAAAGAGAGAAACGGAAAGGAAGGAAAGACAGAAAAGACATAGAAAGCGGGAACAGGAAAGATTATAGGATGAAGAGCCAGGAAGGGAAAACCAGGGAAGGGGGGGGGGGGGGAAGGGAGGGGATAGTAGTCGCATGTCCTCCGCCTGTAGTTCGCATAGTAGCGCCAATAACCCCAAACCTATTGCGCCGTACGTAGCCCCGAATCTCCCTGCCCCCAAAAAGCTTGCTGCCTCCCGGAGGCCGCTAAATGAGAACCTCAATATGCCCTCTAAAGGGAGGTAAACCGTGTTTACATCCGTCTTGCACCCAATCATAGAGGGAGGGGTCTGTAGGGCTACGCCTAGGACCCTTGCGCCCTAATTACTCATACCGCTGTCCATCCAAGGTGCCCAAACTTTATTAAATTTGGCAATTGTGCCCCTGACCTTTGCTGTGAGATTATCCATAAGGAATGTATCTTTAATCTTCAGTAGCACTACCTGGATCGGGGGGGCGGAAGGTTGAAGCCAGACCTGAGCCAAGGCCCGCCTTGCTGCCAGGTTAATTTTGTGTACCAGTTTCTGCTCAGTTCTGGTCCATCCCTCTAGAGGTCTGGCCAGAAGGAACACCCATGGGTCCAGCTTAATCTCCCTGCCGAAGATATCCTTCAGCAAGTCCGCCACCCGTTTCCAGAATTCCTGGGCCTCAGGGCACTCCCACCACATGTGCAAATATGTACCTTTGTGACCGCAACCTCTCCAGCACATGTCCGTAGACAACCTATGCATTCTACACATCTTCACCGGGGTGGTGTACCACCTGAACATGGTTTTATAAGCTTGTTCCTGCATGGAGACACATATGGAGGATGTAGCTGCAGCCTCCCAGATCTCCTGCCAATCCACCCCCTCCAGCTCCTCTCCTAGGTCAGCCTCCCATTGTGCTATGTAAGTAAGTTCCCCCCACTCTGACGTGGATGTGCTTAAATGCGCGTATAAAGTTGTTATGAGGCCTCTTGGAAATTGCTCCTTTAGGCACATGTTTTCGAAGAAGGTGGGCGGCCGCAGCGCGCAGGCTTTATTAGCCGGGGTCTGTGCGTAATCCCGGAGTTGGAGGAATCGAAAGAAGTCAGAGGGGCGCAGAGCAGCCCTGGTCTCCAAGTCCTTAAATTGAAGGAGTGATCCTCCTTCGTACAGGTGGCAAAGGCGTTGAACGCCCGTACCCTCCAGCCCCTTAAATTCTCTAGCGTCCATTCCTGGGGGAAAAGCCTTATTCCTCAAAAAGGGAGTTAGTGGAGATGCCTGGGAGGACAACCTATATTTAAGTGACACAGTGTCCCATAATTTCATCGAGTTTGCGATAGCCGGACATTCTATATGCGTCGTCGGTCTGTGTTCCCGAGGGACCCACATGAAGAACTGGGGAATATCCGGACCCATGAGGGATGCCTCCAAGTCAACCCACCTCCTTTCTTCCGGGGGGGAGTGCCAGAGTGCTACTTGTGTGAGCTGGGCCGCTAGATAATAAAAATAGAAGTTTGGTAATCCCAGTCCCCCCCTCGACTTCGCCCTGTACAGAATGTTTCGAGAGACCCTGTGTTTCCTGTTCTGCCAGATGAACTTTCCAGCTGCCTGCTGGAGCACGCCCAGGTCCGACTTAGTGAGTCGTACCGGGAGTGCCTGAAATAGGAATAAAATCCGGGGGAGTACATTCATTTTTACCGAGTGGATTCTACCAATCCATGAGATCGGTTTGTCTTGCCAGTGCTCCATATCCGCAATAAGAGTGCGAATCAAGGGGGTATAATTCTGTTGGAAAAGCCGGGCGGGGTCCGCTGTCAAGTAAACTCCCAGATATTTAATATTACTCTTTGAGATTCGAATATTGTGTGCAGATCCCACGTGGGCAATTTCCGAGTCGCGCATACAAACAGGGAGTGCGCTAGATTTGGGTAGGTTCACCTTATAGCCGGCCAAAGCTCCATAGGACTCCAGTACCGTTGCTAATGCATGCATTGATTCCGTCGGTTCCGTCAGAGTCAACAACACGTCGTCCGCGAATGCGGACACCACGTACCGCTGATCTCCTATCGAGATCCCCCGAATCTCCTGGGTACAGCGCACTGTTTGCAGCAGAGGTTCCAGTGATAGGGCAAAAAGCAGAGGTGACAGAGGGCAGCCCTGTCTGGTTCCATTGCCCAAGGTAAAGGGTTTCGCGTTCGAGCCTGCTATGCGGACCCGTGCCTGAACACCTGTGTACATTGCCTTAATTGCAGTGACATAAGCGACAGGGAGGCCAAAGTGCCGAAGAACCTCGAATAGATAAGGCCACTTAACTCTGTCGAAGGCCTTTTCTGCATCAAGCGATAGGATCAACGTCGGGATCTTCCGAGTCGCTTGCCTCCATATAAGGTCAATGTTGCGTCTAGTATTCTCATATAACTGTCTGCCGGGTATAAATCCCACTTGGTCTGGATGAATTAAGTGTGTTAAGAAGGGGCTTAGGCGGGTCGCCAGTATTTTGGCCAAAATCTTAGAGTCATGGTTTATCAGCGATATCGGGCGAAAGTTCTCAGGAAGCGAATCGTCCCTGCCCGGTTTTGGTAGGAGAACCACGTCGGCCAACGACATGTCCCTGTCCGGTACTCCCCCCTCCATGAGATCGTTGAACAACGTCTCAAGATGTGGTGTAAGCTCTTCACGAAAAACTTTATAGTATCCGTCCTCAAAACCATCCGGGCCTGGGGCTTTATTGCCCTTCAATGACGTAATTGCCGCGTCTATTTCGTCGGCCGTGATCCGCGCTCCCAGGACAGCAATGTCTCCTTCCCCCAGCTTCGGCATAGCCAAGCGATTCAATAAAACTCTCGTTTCCTCAATCTCGCGATGTTGTTGAGTGCTGTCGCCGCCGTCAGAGTGGTTATATAATTTAGAGTAATACTCTGTGAAAACCTTCGCGATATCGGTGGGATCTGTGCGATACGTACCTGTGGCGTCTTTAATCCGTGTGATATGGGAGTGACCCTGTCTCGGGCGAAGAGATCTAGCTAGCAACGTGTCCATCTTATTGGATTTTTCATAGTACGTCCTCTTAGACCATACCACTGCCCTAGCTGTATCATCCATAAGTGTCTCGCGTACTGACGTGCGTAGTTTCTGCACGTCCGCCAACATACTGGCGGACGGGGCAGCTTTATGTTTCTCCTCAGCTTTTCCCAAGGCCTCCAGGAGGGATGACAATAGTTGCATTTTGCGTTTCTTTTTTAACGTAGCTTCACGGATAAGTATGCCCCGTATGACCGCTTTATGAGCGGCCCATACCGTAGCCGGGCGTACGTCGGACACCGTATTCCGAACGAAGTACTCCGATAGTTCCCTGCGGACTGTCTCCACTACGGCCGGATCTTGTAGTAACGAAGTATTCAGTTTCCAGGACCATGGAGACGCCGAACACAAGTTGTCCATTGTCAACGTGACTTCAGCATGGTCCGACCAAGTGATGGATCCAATCGCGGAGTCCGAAACCCTGGACATCGCATGAGAGTTCACCAGGAACAGGTCGATCCTGGAGTAAGTGCCGTGGGGTGCAGAATAGTAAGTAAAGTCACGGTCATCAGGATGGTGGGCCCTCCAAACGTCCAATAGGCCCGTGCGCTGAATAAACGTGCAGAGCAGTTTATCCTGGCCCCCCCTACTGTGTGACCTTGGTATCCCGCTTCTATGGCTCCGGTCAGCCGCTGGACACGGGGCAGCATTAAGGTCCCCTCCTACGACAATCATGCCGTGGGGTAAACCATTGACAGTTTGGGCCATATTGTCCCAAAATGCAGCGGAAGGGTCATTGGGGGCATAAATATTTAGAAAGTGGATCGTGTGGGAATACAGACTCCCTGAAAGCAGTAAAAAGCATCCAGCCGGATCCATTATCACATTTCCCAGTCGAAAAGGGCATCTATGGTGGATGAGAACAGCTACTCCATTCTTTTTATTTAGGGCTCTCGCCTCAAATACAGTCCTGAACGTATGATCCCTCAAAGTGAACTTCGCTGGTGCTGGCACATGTGTCTCCTGCAGGAATGCTATGTCTGGGTTTATACGTTTAAGTTCTCGAAACATAAGGCGCCTTTTTCTCGGGGCATTAAGGCCCTTAACATTCAAGGATAGTAGTTTCAACGGCATTACGGTGGGTTAAAAGGCGAGCTCGTCTCAATAGGCAGACCCACCAGGGGTCGACCCATATAAAGCAAATGAGGCACAGCGACAACCCCTCCCAAAGGGACGTGGGCAGGGAAGGGGAGAGAGGAAGGGGGAAGACTGAGGAGGGTAGAATAGAGGGGAAAAAGAAGAAGAGAACAATAGAATAATAGAAAGAACAATTGCCTGGTCTTACCTATTGCCAGGACAGGACGGGGTATATGTTGAAGCTCCTCCATAGCGCCAAAAGGGCGCCGGAGATGCCTAAACATAGACCAACTAAGCAAAGCACCCCTGGGGTGCCAAGCGAACCTATATTAGAGACAAAAATCGAATAAAGGGGCACAAAAATCCCCATAAAGGCAGGGGAAGTCGGACGGGCCGCAGGGAATGGGATCCCGAGGGACTCGCATCCCGCTCCCCCGGCTCACGACAGCGGGCTGTTGGGCAAGGTATCTTCATGGTAAAACTGCAGGGCCTCAACAAAGAGGGGGAAGCAACTTAGGGTGCCAAAGAGGGAGGCTCCCATAGCAGGCCCAGTTGCAAGAGGGCACAGCCAGGAAATACACGGGTAATATGTAAGGGGCCACATAGCGCGATAACATGACCTGAGCTAAACATGTCAAACCTCAATTTACGCATGTATAACAAGATTGGCTACATATGTTAAGTGCACAAACGGATACAACCAGTCTAGTTTAAACCCTTATCCCCTGTTGCATAGTGCCTCGTGGCCGCTGAGGGCATTCTGGGGGGGGGGGAGTGGAACACTAGCGTTAAGAAGAAGCCCAAGGCTAAAACCCCTGAGAACCTGCCTGCCCCCCAATAGAACCCATTTTGCAACGATACCGTCAGTTGGGAAGCTATTATGTAGGGGAGGTAGGGGCATAAACGGCTTTCTTCCCCACAAGCTTAAACTTGGGCCCCGTATTACAGGACGGACCGAAAAACATAGTATGCACAGTTTCCCACATAAAATCCCCCGCCGCCCCGGGTCCCAACCCCTCCCGGCGAAATACCCCACCGCCACTCAATGAGCATATAACACAATCAGTACCCGGCACAAATATATTTGCTATATACAATCCGAGGGCGCCAGGTAACTACCTAGAGCCCAGCCCGCCGCCCGCCGCCCGAAACCATTCCCGCACCCCAACACCAAAACCATCAAAAACGAATATAAGACCCCAATCTCGAGGAACCTAACAATAAAGTCATAAATAAAAGGGTATGTGGCATAACAAGCCAACAGTCTATGGAGTCCGCAGCTGAGGGTCAGTCCAAGGAAACTAGCGCGGGAGCCAAGGTGAGGCCCAGGGACGTTAAGCAACCCTAACCCACCCAAGTAGAACCGAGCCCACCCTCGAGACCGGGAACCCGTTGACCCACAGGAGCTATATCGGGGATCCCGCCATACTGGGCCCCAAAAAAGAAAATATAGGGAGCGGGGCTCCAGACCCACCCTCCCAAACAATATTATCCCCCCCGTGAGGCCTTACCAGCCGGTACAACAGCCAGCCAGCCTGGAATTGCAACAGGAGATCCGCCTTCCTCATTCATCTGCCGCATACCACTCACGGGGGAGAACGGCGAGGACCTCCGCCGACGCCCCCGGCACCGCGAAGTCATCAGGAGTTTGGATCCCAAAGTCGCCAAGAAATTTTGTCGGGTCGCCATCCGGGAAGAGAAGTTTAGTGCGGCCATCTTTGAAGGCCATCAGCCGAAAGGGGTGCCCCCAGGCATACCTTATGGAATGTTGCTGTAACAGTTCCGTAATCGGGCGCCAATTACGCCGCCTCTGCAGTGTCAGCGGGGTGAGGTCCTGGAAGAGAGCGAGGCTTACCCCCTTGTGAACAATCGGGCGGTCCCTGCCATACTTCATCAGGGCCTCCTTCGTTTGGAAGGAAAGAAATTTAATTATCACGTCCCTGGGGCGCCGGTCATCCGCCCTCCTAGCCCGGAGAGCCCTATGCGCCCTTTCGATATGCCACAGATGATCCGGGACGTCGGGGAGCAGCGGTTTAAAGATCCCCAGCACGACTTCTCCCAGAGACCCTTCCCCCTCTTGCTCCGGTAAGCCCCGGAGGCGGACGTTATTCCGTCGCGATCTATTACCGAGGTCATCTATTGCCGATTCTGCGGTAAGTAGTTGGGAGGTTAGACGGTTGATTTGGGTGGCGGCAGCATTGTGGGCCACGACTGTGGATTCAACCCGGTGCTCGAGCGCCGCTGTCCGCACCCCCAAGGCCTGGATTTCGGCCTTCACTTCTGCCGTGTTGCGGGTAATCTCAGTGGCCAGGTACTCACGGACCTCCGCCAATTTGGCCAGGATTTGGCCGGTATCGGAGTCTGAAGAACCCATGGTCACGCCGCTCGCTGGGCTCGAGGGTGAACGGGGCGCACCACGACTGTCCCGTCCGCCATCTTGTGTGCCTGAACGCACTGCTCGAGAGGCCGCGAACATATCGGTCACCGTTAGACCTGTTTCCGTCACTCTTTTTGTTTGTTTTCTCGAGGCTTTCCTATCCATCCTGCTTCCCCCACCGAATTCAGATGTTTTTAGGGATTTGTCTCTGCTTTTGTTAGCCGTTGGCACCGCGGTCGCAGCAGAGCCTTACCCGGACACGTCCAGCTCGCTCGGCCGCCAACCACGCCCCCCCATGTTGTTGCTTTTTATGTCTTAAGTTTAAATGCTCTATTTTCTATTACATAATTTATTTTTATAATTTGCTGCACCTTTCTCCAAACATAATGACCACTTCAGTAATTTGAAGTCTGATAGCGCTGCCGGCTCCCTCCTTGTTTTTTTTTTTTTCGCGCATGCGCAGTGTTATTTCTGTGCTGTGGGAGTTAATTCCCCTGCAGCACGGAGTTCCAACAAAACAAAAAGGTAATGCATTTGTCCTTTCATTTAGTTTATATTTCGTATGTAGGGCTTTCATTTATGTTTCAGTAAGCGAATACGAAAAAAAATGAATTTTATTATTCAAACGCACATGTCTACTGCACATACAGGGATTTAGCGCTTTGTTGTTATAGGTGTAACTCCGCCTAGAGGTATAACCGCCGGGGCCGCATTGAAGGGGCCCATCAGGTGGCCTATGATGTTAGGGCCACCCGATGTCAATTAATTTGCAGGGGGCCTGGTCAGAGCTGCGGCGCTTTAACAGCGCAACCGAGCCCTCTCTGATAATGTCAGAGTTGGGAGGAAGTGACTGCCCTGGTCACTCCTCCCAGCTTACACCAGGAGCCGAGCAGGAGGAAGGAGAGGAGGGAGTCAGAGTGGGAACTTTGACTCCCATCAGCCTGTGCCAACACTGGAACCCAGGGAAGTCACCGTCCTGTATCTAAAAGGTAGGAAACAGGAGGGTGACTACAACATTTTGTATATGTGTCTGTATATGTGTGTCTGTATGAATGTGTGAATGAATGTTTTTCTGTATGTGTGTATGTATGTGCGTGCGTGTATGTCTGTCTGTGTGTCTGTATATGTGTGTGTGTGTATGTTTGTGTCTATATGTATGTATCTATGTGTGTGTCTCTGCATGTGTATCTATTGGTCTGAATGTGTGGGGGAGGAACGTATGGGAGGGTGAGGATAGACGTATAGGAGGGTTGCGGGGGTAGACATATGGGGGTGGCCCCAGAACAATTTTTGCAATGGGGCCTAGTGGTTTCTAGTTACGCCTCTGATCATTAGCAATTATTTTAAATGTGTTAAAGTTACTTAGGGACACCCGATGGCAATGAATTACAAGGGTACCCGGTCAGGGCTGGGGCACTTTAACAGTGCAATGTCAGAGTGCTGGGTGCAAGTGACAGCCTTAGTCACTTCCTCCCAGAAACCACTGAGCTGTGCAGGAGGAGGAAGGAGAGGAGGGAGTCAGAGTGGGAACTCTGACTCCCATCAGCTGGAGCCAGCTACTAGACCCCAGGGAAAGTCACCATCCTGCACCTAAAAAGTAGGAAACGGGAGGGTGACTAAAACATTTTGCATATGTGTGTGTGTCTGTATGTATGTATGTAAGTGTGTGTGTGTGTGTATGTGTGTCTGTATGTGTCTCTATATGTATGTGTCTTTGTATGTATATGTGTGCATGTGTATGTGTCACGTATTCATCCGCACATAAAAATTTGGTTAATGGCATTTACCGTATTGAGAGGAAAAGTTGTGCCGAGCAACATTACCGTCCTGACAGGAAAAGTTGTGCCGAGCAACATTACCATCCTGGCAGGAAAAGTTGTGCCGAGCAGCAATCATGCACATGGAAACCTGGTAATTGCTTTTGGGGTCAAAGGCCGGTTGTCATACTCATCTTCCCCAACCATGCCACACTCACCCTGTGGGACGTGAATGTGACACATTGAGGGACTGGGGGGATTGGAGGAGACGTATGGGGGGGTGACCCAGGGCAATATTTGCACTGGGCCCTGTGCTTTCTTGTTCCGCCTCTTGTACAAAGGTATGTGCTTTTTGGGATCTGCTGTAGGTGAGCTAAATGATAAACAGGATAATGGATTGGCTGTATAGTAGCCTTGACCTTATAAGTCAGGAAGGTAGGTAGGTCAGTTTGGTGGTTAATGCGGCATGTTCAGTCACTGTAGGGCGTGCTGATTGGGCATGGGTTTGTGGACATTTCGGATGGTAGCCATCAGCTTGTCTCCTGTTGGTCCCCCCGCCGCGCTCAGGGTTATGTGTGCGAAAGAAAGGCAAGGGATAGTAGGTTGGTTGCTGATCACAGTGCAGGTTGAAGTATGGCAGAAAGGGTGGATAGGAGAACAGCGAGGTGTGGGGAGGAAAGAGAGCCAAAGAGGAAGGAGAAAAGGGGAAGGGGCAGGAAGCAAGGAAGAAGAAAAGAAAGGAGAGAGAGGAGAGAGAAAGGAGAAAAAAAAAAGGAGAAAAAGGGGGGAAGCGGATAGATGCCGGTCACCTATTGATCGCTGTATGCGTCTTGTTCAGTGGTAAGTGGGTCCGTAGCGGGCGGAGCGGAGAGCGTTGGGCGACACTTGTGTCTGATGTGGGGGTTCTAATGCGCGGTTGTGTTTTGTTTGGAGATGAAAGTGAGCCAGTGGTGCCCTGGAGCGAGGCAGTGAGCGATTCCATCTCATATAGTTCCTCAACTTTTGCCATCCATTGTTGAGTCGTAAGAGGGTCTGCGGAGCATCACCTGAGTGGGATAAAGGACTTGGCCCCATTCCGGAGATGTTTAGTCAGCGATTCTTGTATGCAGGCAGAGGCAGTTTCAAGCAGTGCAGGAGGATTAAGAGGGGATGAAGTGGAATGGGGGGTGTCTGTATTCTCCGTGATCAGTTTTCAAACTTGTTGCCAGTATCGTGAAGTTTTGGTGCAAGTCCAGCAGGTGTGTACATGATGGGCTTGTAGTTGAGTTCCTAAGCTTTTCCAGAGGAGTGACATCTGTTATACAGTGAGGGAAAAAAGTATTTGATCTCCTGCTAGTATTTGAGCTTTTGACCACTGACAAAGAAAAGGTCAGTCTATAATTTTAATGGTTAATGTATTTTAACAGTGAGAGACAGAATAACAACAACAACAACAAAAAATCCAGAAAAAACGCATGTCAAAAAAGTTATAAATCTATTTGCATGTCAATGAGTAAAATAAGTATTTGATCCCTTATCAATCAGTAATATTTATGGCTCCCAGGTGTCTTTTCTACAGGTAACAAGCTGAGATTAGGAGCACTCAGCTCGTTATCTGTATAAAAGACACCTGTCCACAGAAACAATCAATCAGATTCCAAACTCTCCAGCATGACCATGACCAAAGAGCTGTCCAAGGATGTCAGGCACAAGATTGTCGACCTACACAAGGCTGAAATGGGCTACAAAACCATCACCAAGCAGCTTGATGAGAAGGTGAAAACAGTTGGTTCGCTTATTCGCAAATGGAAGAAACACAAAATAACCTTGTGGAGTTTCAATGATCATGAGAACGGTAAGAATTCAGCCCAGAACTACATGGGTGGATCTTGTTAATGAACTCAAGGCAGCTGGGACCATAGTCACCAAGAAAGCAATTGGTAACACACTATGCCCTGAAGGACTGCAATCCTGCAGCACTCGCAAGGTCCCCCTGTTTAAGAAAGCACATGTACATGCCTGTCTGAAGTTTGCCAATGAACATCTGAAGGATTCAGAGGAGAACTGGGTGAAAGTGTTGTGGTCATATGAGACCAAAATCGAGCTCTTTGGCATCAACTCAACTCGCTGTGTTTGCAGGCGGAGGAATGCTGCCTATGACCCCAAAAACACCATCCCTACCATCAAACATCGAGGTGGAAACATTATGCTTTGGAGGTGTTTTTCCTCTAAGGGGACAGGACAACTACACCGCATCAAATGGACGATCGACGGGGCCATGTACCATCAAACCTTGGGTGAGAACCTCCTTCCCTCAACCAGGGTATTGAAAATGGGTCGCGGATGGGCATTCCAGCATGACAATGACCCGAAACACTCAGCCAAGGCAACAAAGGAGTAGTTCAAGAAGCACAGACCGTAATCCCATAGAAAATCTGTGGAGAGAGCTGAAGGTTCGAGTTGCCAAATGTCAAACTTGAAACCTTAATGACTTGGAGAGGATCTGTAAAGAGGAGTGGGACAAAATCCCTCCTGAGATGTGTGCAAAACTGATGGCCAACTACAAGAAATGTCTGACCTCTGTGATTACCAACAAGGGTTTTGCCACCAAGTACTAAGTCGAAAGGGGTGAAAAATTTATTTCACTCATTAACATGCAAATCAATTTATAACTTTTTTAACATGCGTTTTTCTGGATTTATTTTTTGTTATTCTGTCTCTCACTGTTAAAATACACCTACCATTAAAATTATAGACTGACCTTTTCTTTGTCAGTGGTCAAAAGCTTAAAATCAGCAGGAGATCAAATACTTTTTTCCCTCCCTGTATAACAGATGTCACTCCTTTGGAAAAGCTTTCCACAACATTTTGGATTGTGTTTGTGGGGATTTCTATTTTTTAAGCCAAAAGAGCATTTGTGAGGTCAGACACTGTTGGATGAGAAGGTCTGGATCTCAATCGGTACTCCAATTCATTCTAAAGGAGTTCAGTTGCAGGCTACTCGAGTTCCAAAAAAACAAAATTGTCAAATTATGTCTTTATGGTCTTTCTTTGGGGTCAGTGATACTGGAATAGGGAAATACTTTCCCCAAACTGTTGACGCAAAGTTGGAAGCACCAACTTGTCTTAAACTGAATACAAAAGTCACCCAGAATCTAGTGGTTGTCTTCTAGACAGCCACCAGTGATGCTTCCGCTGCAGTGACCACTGAAAGTCATCATATGATGCGGGAGCCTATAGGAAAGCATTGAATACAGTACATGTGTTTGGACCATTGCAGAGGAGGCCATACCTCCCCAATGACATAATGGAAGGGCGGAGAGGTGAGCAGCGCTAAAGAAGTCTTGACAGGGAAATTTTTTAAAAATCCTTTTTTTTTTTTTTCAATTTTCATCATTGCAAACTGGGGGGCCTTTATCTAACTAGGGACAAGGGCATAATAAAATAAGGTATAAAGGTTTCTATTCATAGTACAGAGGTAGGCTACCTTTGGCACTAATTCTTTGCTGGCAAAGCTTCATGACAAAGGTTGCCGATCGCTGTTCTAGCGCTATAGTGTTCTTTTAATAACCATATATGCATCTGCAATCCTGATAATCAGCCACTGAGCAAAACTCAGAACTTGAGAAAGCACATGATTTTTTTTAACTCTATAGTGGAGGAAGCATTTTGTGCATTTCCACAATCAGCTGGAGAACCACAAACTATCAACTTGTAATTGATAGTGCTGCACACTCAGATTTAAACTATTTCTTCACAAATGATGAAAGCTATCATACTATATTCAGCTGAGGGGGAATGGACCCAATTTTACGCTTTTTCTTCAGATAGATCTTTATAATGTCCTCTAGTTTGTGCCTATGTACAGTACACTTTCAGTTTCTACAGGAGTACAACAAGGATGCAGTTTGTGCTATGTGTGTATTACATTTTTAAAAACATTTTTTATTTCAGACATATACCTCGCATTTGTTTTATCTGGTGCTTCTTGTTTCCAGCCTAGGTACTCTTGTCATCATGAATATCTCCTCTCTTATTCCCTCTCCTCCAGCCCTAGTTCTTATCTCTATATTTAATATATTTCCTTCTTTATTTAATAGATTTATAAGTAAAAGAGGAGAAGGTAACAGAGGAGGCTATATGCTTATACTCTAATCCTTCCCACCCCAGTTATGGTTAACTTAAAAGTAAGCAAAACATATTTGACTAATGCTAAAACAGCCTTATGAATTAGATATGTCACTAGGAGGCGATTTCAATACATATTCTTGAGGTCGAGATGCATCCCGTGCCGCTTCGGCTGGGAGTCTTCATCATAGCGGTCCTGTAGCCTCATGCATCTGGGGAGTCCCGTTACTAACCGATACCTGCTCTGTCCGTTCTGTGCTGTAGCGTGTGAGCATCCACCAGAGCAGGCATCAGGTTACAGTCCGGCCATACCACCCAGAGAGCTTCATGCTGGCTTCTAAGGAGGTGCAGCCGAGGTCCGGAGTGCTTGTCTCATGTGGTCCTCCGGGGGCTGGTGTGAGCCGCGATGGTGTGCCTTGTGTCAGCCGCACGTGGTCGTCGTTGCAGGGGTTGTGCGGTTACAGGCTGAGTGGAAGGTAAGTCCAAGGTCTGATTCCCTGCTGAACTTGGTGAGTGGCCTGTGTGGCAGGGCCTGGAGGCGGGAGCCGCGTTGTCGACCGCAGGCTCGGGTAGCTTTTTGCGGCAGCCACCGCGTGTCGCGCACAGGATGGGTCCTGGTCGGCCATCTTCGGATCCTATGTGCGGACCTCAATGCTTGGTGTGGCCGGAGTGAAGGCGGCACGGTTCGCGGCGGCCGCTGCCCATGGATACGGGGATGACCCCCCCGGTCCAGGGGGGGGGGGGAGCAGCAGACCGCCGGCCAGAGAACCGGGAGAGTGGCCGTCTCTCTCGGCTCAAGCTCGTAGGCCTCAGGCCTTGGCCGGGTTACTTTGGCGCTGTGGATGGTCCTGTTGGGTATCCCCTGGGGCACAGCCGTCTTGGTGGTGCAGTGAGCACGGTTTCAGGTTGGTTTTTTGTTTGTGGCCCGCAGTTGGCTCCGGTATTCCAGCTCAGAGGCCGGAGCTCAGACAAAGCGTGTCTGATCCGACCGGCAGTCAGGCTCCGCCCCCTGCTTTCTGTTATTAATGCAGGCCTGCGAGCCTAAACTTTATTTTCTATGAACCTCAATAAAAACTGATTATTCAAAAAAAAACATTGCATTTCCAACACCTATCTGATGCCTCTGGGAAAAGTTTATTTAAGCGTTTAGGTGTCAAATACTATTAGCAAGTTTATATTGTGTTTCTGTGAGGTTTAGGCAATGTATATGTTTATAAACTTGGTTTAGAGAGCTTATCTACTCTTCTTCTTCTTCTATAGATACTTGTAGTTCTTTTTCCCATTTTTTGATCAAACCTATTGGTTTATCATGTCTCCATCCGTTTATAACTTTGGCGCACTTTGCTAATAGGTTTTTGTAATTCTTTAGTTCCAGAAGGTGTCTGAGTTTTATATTTTTCTCCTCCTCATTCTTGGATAGATATTCTGAAATGACGCCCTTGATTCTCAGATAGGTGAAAGTTTTATTCCTGGAAATGTTAAATTCCTCCATAATTTGCCTGAAGGGTTTCATTTTATTCTCCGCTACTATATTTTTGAATTCCCTAATCCCCCCGGTTTTCTAGGTGTCTATTTTTATATTTCCCAGCATGTCTGATATTGTGGAGAATGGAAGCACCTCTATTATTTTATTTCTAAGTTCTATATTGAATGCGATTTGATCCCACCAAGTTCTTAGTTCTTTAAGTATCTGTGATTTGCTCCGTGCATCTTCAAACGCCTTGTTATTCAAGTCTCAAACCCAAAATAATGAGGATAAGTTGTCTACCCCTGTTTTCGTTTTTTCCATATTGTACCAAGTTTCTTTGGTTGCCGCAATATTTTGGAAGAGCAATATGTGAAAAAGTCTGCTAGCCAGGTAACACCCCAGTCCTCCGTCTTGCCTTGACCTAGCCAGGTTTTTCATTTTCACCCTTGCTTTTTTGCCACCCCATACAAATTTACAAAATGATGAATGTAGTAACGCTAGCCAGTTTTCTGGGAATTTGAGAGGGATCATTCTCCATAAGTATAGCCATTTTGGTAAAATGTATGTTTTTAAAATGTTAATTCTACTCGACCAAGAAAGACCCAGTCCTTTCCAGTCCTTTAGGTTTTTTTTTATTGGTTTGTTTTAATTAGGGTAAGAAGTTAGCTTTAATTAGGTCTTTTAAATTTGGAGTTATGGTTATACCTAAATAGCTTAGTCTATCCTAATTATCAGGGAGCCCTATATTTTGTACCAGAAAGCTGGTTATTCTTTTATCCATATTTTTAACAAAATATATTGATTTCTCTAAGTTCCTTTTGTATCCTGAGACTTTAGAGTAGTTGTTGATTTCCTTCAATAACTCTGGGACCGAGATTTCTGTATCTTCTAGTGTTAATAAAATATCGTCTGCGTATATACTTAATTGTATTTGTCCAGACATGTTGGTAAAGCCTTTAATTTGCTCTCAGCAATTTAAATGTATCTATTGATTTGCTAATCTCTATTTCTGTTATAGGTTGGTTTATCTTTTTTAGTTGGTCAGGTAGAATTTTTGGCATATGAATATTTTGGGAGAATTTATCAATCTCCTCTTCCTTACCGTATATTTCTTCTGGTAAATTATATGAATAGCTTATTATTAATTTCACATACTAAGATAATGTACCGGCCTTCTGGGTCTAGTTCTTCATATTTAATATCTAACTAAACATTTTATTCAAACAGAAAGCGACACCTCTTTTTTTTTTTTTTTTATTGTCCAAAGCAGCGCTTATGATAGTGGGGTATCTTGATGATCCTATTGGATTTTTATTGGATTTTATCCAATGTGTTTCTTGTAGGGTGCAAGTTTGTACCCTATTTTTTGTTAGAAAATCTAAAATGGTTGATCTTTTACTGGGTGTGTTGATCCCACAGGCATTTATTGAAACTAACTTAATTTAACATTTTCTGTCTGTTCTTGGGTTCTCTCTCTCCAAAATTTATCATGAAACCAAAAACAAGAAAACAATTTTTATTTACATAGAAAAACAGGTTGTTACAAGTATTTGGAATCAACCTAAGAGGTAGGTTTTGTATGGCAAAAATTCCGTCATACAGTATCTCGAGTAATACCAGGCTTACTCGGATGTGAGTCCCACTTGTCGTGTGGGAAGAGCGTGCTGAGGGTATAGGATCTAAGGAGAGCCCACCTTCAAGCGCTTTTGAGCATAGAGGAAAGCGATTTGGCAAGTTTGGATACAATACAGGGCCCCGTAATTTAAACCACACACCCCTTACCTTATATCCTATTATTGGCTCAATCATTATATATATATATTTATATATTTATTTTTGTGTGTGTAAAATCTGTGTTATTCATAATCTAATCTCTCTGTTTAGACTTATTTCCCCCCCTATTTCCTATTTCCCTTTAGGTATTTTTAGATATCCCTATGTGGGTGTGTATCTTTCTATATCCTTATATCGTCTTATTTTTTCTTAGTGTTTATTTAATGTGCAATTATACAGTTTCCTTCTTAAATTGGTTTGTGCCTTTTTATAAAAGTAATATTTTTTTCTGTGTGTATTTTTTTCTGTTTGTGTGTTGTTTAACTTATCTGTGTGCTTCATGTTATCCTACCCTATTTATACATTTCTCCTTATTCTTTATTTGTGGTATCGATTTTCCTCTTGTACTTTCACAATCTCTCCCGTGCTTATAAATTAAGTGTCTCTTGTGTTCTTTCTTTTCTTCTTCTTTCCTTCAGATAGCTGGAGCCTCACTGTACATTGATGGGTGCTTGGGGCCACTTCCAATATTATTTGCAGTTAGCCAATTTTTTAGATCCTCTGCTCTGTCAATAGGTATAGTCTTTCCTTCGTGTGATATGATAATTTTTGTGGGGAACCCCCATCTGTATTTGGTGTGTTAGTATCTTTTATTTGTTATGTTATCTTCCCCCACACCTTCTTGTTTCCGCTTATGCCCAATTATATTACATATGTATGTATTACAATTTAGCCCCTTTTGTCAAATCTCAGCGTCTGAGTGATGGAGGTTATCCTGCTTCCTATCATGATAATAATCTCCCATGAGTCATTTCTTGCAGGAGGGACATGAGACTCCCCTCACTGAATTGAGCCATTGAAGGTAAGTAACACTAGTAACAGCTGATAAAACAAATAAATATATAATTGATCATTATGGTAAATTTAATATATTCTGCCTTATGAGCAGTTCTGATTACAGTTAAACGTAATATGACAGGTTCACTTTAAGAGTGATATTCCATAATTCAAAAAGAGTAATTTTCCAATCCAAATCTGCCCTGCTGTTTCATTCAGCCTCTTGATTGGCTGAGTCTCAGCCCACTTTATTGTGCAATGCACAAGGAGAAGCTGGTTGTTGCTTAGGTTCCAATAAACCTCCACTTATTATTCAAGATAGTTATAATGCTTTCACCTTTTCTTCAGGGGCAGGATTTATTTATTTATTACATTTGGTATAAAATCCTAAACTCTGATAATACCAGAAATGTTGTATTGCAATTGGCAATCTATATTCCACCAAGGTCAGTATTGGACATTGGAGCATAAATTATATACCCCTCATGTCCAGTCGATCACCAAATCCTGCCGCTTCCATCTCAAAAACATAGCTCGCATACGCCCTTATTTAACACCAGACGCAGCTAAGGTGCTGGTCCATGCCATTGTTCTTTCTCGCTTTGACTACTGCAATCCTCTTGTCAGTGGTCTTACGTGTACCCAGATTGCACCCTGGCAATCTATAATGAATCCAGCGGCAAGGCTCCTTTTCCTGTCCGCGCGCACCTCCCACGCCTCCCCCCTCTGTCAGTCACTACATTGGCTTCCAGTATGGGGCTCAATTTAAGATTCTGGTGCTTGCTTACAAGTCCCTACATAATGCTGCTCCAACCTACCTATCCTCCCTAATACACAAGTATCTGCCGAAGACCTACACCTATCCTCTGTCTGTACTCCGACATTGATGCTCGCCTCCAAGACTTCTCCAGGGCTGCACCTTTTCTGTGGAACTCCCTTCCCTTCTCCATTAGACTTTCACCCAGCCTCCACTCCTTAAAAAAATCTTTGAAAACACACTTCTCCAGGAAAGCATATCATTTAAACTGTTAGTGGATTTTCATCCCCCACCCTCTCCCCCATGACTCATCTGCTGCAACTGTCAAAAATAACCTACTAAGTTCTCAGTGATTACTTTTCTAGTAACCTATTTCATTACCCGTACTTATACCTTTAGTCTCACTCTTGCATGTAAGCTAATTGCAATGTAACATAAGAGCAGGGACCTCAACCCCTCTGTTCCTGTGCGTCCATTTGTCTGGTTACAATTACGTGTCTGTTAGTCCACACATTGTACAGAGCTACGGAATTTGCTTGTGCTATATAAATAATAATATATAATCCCTGATATGTGAGACACACATCACTAATTATCAGATCAAATGCTCCAAACCATGTGAGTCACAGATATCTATACAATTTGTAGCCCTGGGTATTCTTGAGTGTTTCTTTTTTACATGATTTAGGAGCTTGGTTGCAATTAACTTAACGGATTACTCCAATCACCATAACCACTACAGCTTGTTATAATGGTTATGGTGTCAATAATGTCTCCCTCCCACCCCCCAATCCCCGGTTGCTGAAGGGGTGAAAACCCCTTCAGTGACTTACCTGAGGCAGCGACTATGTCCCACGTCGCTGCTTCTTCCTCTGCGCCGCTCCTCCCTCTGATTGCGTCGGCCGGTGGGCGAGACTGATCCCACCCACCGGCCGGGGAGAACTAATGCGCATCCCATAGGACAGGGCCGTCTTTAACCCGGGGCAAACGGGGCAGCTGCCCCGGGCCCTGTCCCTGCTGGGGGGCCCAAGACAGCTGCTCCGTTTGCCCCGGCCCGCAAACTATGGGGGCCCATCGGGTGGCCCATGCACTTAGGGCCACCCGGTGGGCCTGTGTCAGCAGGGGCCCGGTCGGGCGCAGTGGCGCTTTAACAGCGCGACCGTGCCCTTGCTTTTCGGCAGCCGTCTGGGAGGAAGTGACGGGGAAGGAGGACCAGCTGCTCAGAAGGGGGCCAGGCCGGGAGAGAGCAAGAGCTTAACTCCCAGCCACCCCAGCCAGCCCACTGGACCCCAGGGAAGCCACCCTCCAGGAAAAGGTAAGAAACTGGAGGGTGGTTATCACATTTTGCATGAATGTCTGAGTGTGTGTGTGTGTGTGTGTCAGTATATATGTATGTCTATCTGTGTGTATGTGTGTTTCAGTATGTCTGTCTGTGTGTATGTGTGCCAGTGTGTCAGTATGTCTGTGTGTGTGTGTGAGTCTGTCAATGTATGTGTGGTTCAGTATGTCTGTCTGTGTGTATGTGTGCCAGAATGTCTGTCAGTGTGTAAGTATGTCTGTGTGTGTGTTTGTCTCTCAGTGTCTGTGTGTATGTGTTTCAGTCTGTCTGTCTGTGTGCCAGAATGTCTGTCAGTGTGTCAGTATGTCTGTGTGTGTGTTTGTCTCTCAGTGTCTGTGTGTATGTGTTTCAGTCTGTCTGTCTGTGTGCCAGAATGTCTGTCAGTGTGTCAGTATGTCTGTATGTGTGTTTGTATCTCAGTGTCTGTGTGTATGTGTTTCAGTATGTCTGTCTGTGTGTATGTGTACCAGAATGTCTGTCTGTGTGTCAGTATGTCTGTGTGTGTGTGTGACAGAATGTCTATGTGTGAGTCTGTCAGTGTCCGTGTGGTTCTGTATGTCTGTGTTTGTCAATATGTCTGTCAGTGTATGTGTTTCAGTATGTCCATCTGTCTGTGTGTATATGTGCCAGTATGTCTGTCAGTGTATCTGTATGTCTGTGTGGTTCAGTATGTCTTTGTGTATGTGTGTTTCAGTATGGCTGTCTGTGTCAGTACGTCTGTCAGAATCTGTCTCTGTATCTGTATGTTGTCCATTTGTGTTTGTGTGTGTATCTGTATGTGTCAGTGTTTGTATCTGTATATCTGCATGTGTGTCTGTTTGTGTGTCAGTGTGTGTGTCGGTGTATCTATATGTAGTCAGTGTGTGTACCTTTTGTATCTGCATGTATGTCAGTGTTTGTATCTGTGTGTGTGTGTGTCTATGTGTGTGTCAGTGTCTGTGTGTATCTGTATGTTCTTGTGTGTATCTATATGCGGTCAGTGTGTATCTGCGTGTGTGTCAGGTAGTGTATTTGTGTGTATCTATATGTAGTCAGGGGGGCCCAAGTAAATGCTTGCCCAGGGTCCAATCAAAATTAAAGACGGCCCTGCCATAGGAAAGCATTGAAACTGCATTTCAATGCTTTTCTATGGGGAAATGAGCGACGTTGGAGGTCCTCACACAATGTGAGGACGTCCAGCGACGTTCTAGCACAGGTTTCCTGTGCTAGAAACTAGGAGGTGCCCTCTAGTGGCTGTCTAGTAGACAGCCACTAGAGGTGGAGTTAACCCTGCAAGGTAATTATTGCAGTTTATAAAAAACTGCAATAATTACACTTGAAGGGTTAAGAGTAGTGGGAGTTGACACCCAGACCATTCCAATGGGTAGAAGTGGTCTGGGTGCCTGGAGTGTCCCTTTAAGTTGTCAATCCGTTTTAAAATGGTCTGACATATTACATTGAAGGCAGCACCATTGCACTCCTCGCACCATTAGAACTACAAAAGAGTTTTTATAGTAGTTTGTATTTAACCATTTCAAGGGATACCATTACAGTCATTTAGACATTTGACAAAAAGGGATTAATATTTGTTTATTTATTTGAGATTAGTTCTGTCTAACTCCCAAATATTTATATACAAATATTTATTTAGATATAGTATACTGTATATAATGTGTCTCTGATTTACATCTATAGTTGGGCACAACCATAAGGTTCGATTTGAGTATCCTTTAAGAATGCCTCTGTATTAGGGGCTAAGTCACCACATCACATTGCAGGAATCCTGCAGTACGTGTGGCTGCATGCAGATGAGCTTCATTCTCTTTCTCGCTGCGGCAGCATGGTGTCAATAACTTATATGAGGGGTAAGCCTCTGCAGATGCAGGAGGTCTGAATATTCATTGCTGTGATGCTGAAGATGTGAGGGGAGGTCTGCAGCAGAAATAGCTGACACAACAAATTTAGACAGCGCACTGTGTGCTCTTAAAAATGTACAAAAACCTGCTTTCTTTAAACCGTGCTAATATACGTTATACTACACAGAATGTCTAGCATTGCAAGAAGCAAAGATGTTAAAAATAAAGCAGGATATGGCACAAGAAATGCAATTAATGACAAATGACCTGCTCTGTTAAATTCCTTGCAACATTTTGTTATAGCAGCTCTGTCATCTGTGTGTTTGATGATTCTGACGAAAACAGCTTGTTTACCTCACCAAAAATAAAAAGGTAAATTCTGCATAAAGCAATTTAAACACACTGCTGGCGTGACTGGGGAAAACTGAACAGCTCTGTGAAGGATGCCTCTCTGGTGCATGTGCAAGTATTGATGGGTAATGTAAATGAAAGGGCTTGCCTGCAGAAACGATAGCCCCTTTACAGCCACTAAAATCTGCTTAACTTGAAAATATAGCCCGTAAATGTGTTTTAATCTGATGGGTAGTTTAATGAGGAATATAACTTTACTGAAATCTCCCAAATGACTGGGGTAATATAAAACTTGTGATGTCAAGGAAGGTATTTGAAAATCAAGAACACAAATTACCCCAAGTCTCAGGCTGTGAACCCTCACTAGTTCACACAGAACCTTTTATTGTCAAAAATGCCACTTTCATTCGCACACTTCTTATTAATAGCATTAAAGAACATGTTGGACTCATTTAAGATTCTAAGATATATATATATATATATATATATATATATATATATATATATATATATATATATTTATTTAACCTCTTTACAGCCAGACCCATGCAATCAGTGTTAGTTAAGTTTTGCATGCTGCAAGAGCATGCTATATAGGCTTTTGAAAAGAGCATCTCAAGTCTGCACCTGGCAGAGGTGCAGGCTAGAGTCCCTCTATCCCCTAAGCTGACGTTTACTGTAATTACAGAACTAGTTGCTTTTTTTTATACCCATCAGCAGGCTATTTAACCAATTTCAGTTCTTTTATCGTGTTACAAAATCTCAGTTTACGGGCAGGGCCCTCTTTACCTTTTGTATTTGTCTATGCATACTGTACTTTCTCCTCTAATTGTACAGCGCTGCGGAATATGTTGGCGCTTTATAAATACCAGTAATAAATAAATAAAAGTAATCTAAACATAATAAATATATTTTCCTTAATTCTGTGCAACGTATTCACAGAATCAATTTATACTTCTTTTAAACACGTTTTGTATATCCACTTCCTCATACAGAATGTTTAACCATCCCAAGGAACTGGTTATAAAATATATGCCCACACCTACATACACTGACTACAGCTACTTATAAATACGATACACAGATACCATTTGTAATGTGGAATACCCAGATTACATCTGTGATAATTTTGTATCTGTTTTGACATTGTCAGCATGGAGATTATAAACATTGCAGATGCTTTAACCCCTTAAGGACACATGACATGTGTGACATGTCATGATTCCCTTTTATTCCAGAAGTTTGGTCCTTAAGGGGTTAAAAAAGAAAAGAAAAAAAAAATCAATGAAGTGAACGGACTATGTGCAGTGTGATACTGCAGACCCAGGGTTTATCTTATTGGGTACATCCAGGTCAGCAGAAACGTCATGAAGTAATTGCATTGCAGAAGTGTGTGTCTTGGTCTTTGAATGCAATATCACAGCTACAGTGTTACAGTATACACCATGACCTCTATAGCACAGTTCCTGTCCAGAATTACTCTAAGGTCACCTTCATTTTTTATTCTCCATACATCTCCTAGCCCATACATTGTCCCTGACTACTACTTATTGTCCCATCTGCTCATTGAACTCACATTTGGTACAGACAGGGCTGCAGATGTCCCTCCTTTTGACTGCAGGATTCAGTGGCCTCCCATTTGCCTTCCACACCCTCAATATCCTCCTGCAGTGGGTAGGATCCTTTATTTAGAAGAAAAAAAATAGAAAGGCTGACCATGAAGCATGTCTTTCTGTATGACAGATTACCCTGGATAACTGGTGCTGAATACATTCACTCTGTACTAAGATATTTCAGTATTGTACTGTCTGCAGACAGAGCAATACAGAGAGAAATATAAATTAACCAGAATTTATCAGTAGACAGATGTGTATATATTACTGATCTGCAGCATTTAAACACGATAATGGAAATAATGAAATACCAGGGACACCCTATGGCTTTGGATTTGTATTTATAAAAGTCAGTGTTTATGGCTTTGGCTTTTTTACTTCTCCAAAATAAATCCACTTAATTTGTGCTATAGTGATGGATAAGTAAAGAAAAAAATCAGGTTGGCTTCTCTCAGCAGAATAAAGGGGTTACTCTTCTTACTGAAAAGCAATAAGTCAATTTTATTCATGTAAATAATTAATTTAACTCCAAATTCAATAAACGCATTGTATGCTGAAAAAGAAGACATCTATGAATTTGAATTAGGCAGAAAATATTGATGACAATCAATAATGTGTAATGAACATTGGGGGACATCTATATAGTAAAAGTGCATATACAGCATTTTTGCAGGACAATGCAATGTGCCAGTGTCTTACACTCAGCATATTGCTCCTGAAACCACCTTCTTTCATCTGACAACAATATACATCTCAAAATTAGTATTTGCTGCATGGAACATTAATGAAATACAGTATCCTTTCACAATAGATACCCACTGTCATTTATGGGAAATAATATTGAAAAAAAACGCACATATGAACTCTAAATATTATAAAAAGTAATAATAATAAATAATGGCTTTTGTCATATAGTAATGAATTCACCCCACAATTAAATGTATAATTATTTAGTCAAAATCCTTGTCATAATGTCCTAAAATGTGCTATTTGCTGATGCTGTAGTGAATTTAACCCTTTGTGTTCCAGATTGGATTAGCAATGCCATAGCATGTGGCACCCCTTATGTAATGTGCTTGCAACATCAAAGAGAATGTAGCTTGAAGAATTTAAGCAATCCCAAGCATGGGTTAAAGCTCTGCAGAGAAGAGATGTTGCAGAGCACACATGCTGTACAGAATCAGATGGGCGTGAGCATGGTCCCAGGATGGGTGGATGGGTATATAAAGGGATGCTGCAGGTCTGCAGAGTGCATTGTGTGCAGAAGAGCCGAAGGAAGCACTAGTGTACTACCCTTTTCAGCACCAGCAGCTACCACACCCACCATCAGTGCTCAGCCATGACTTCCAGAGAACTCTACACATCTTCCTACAAGAAGATTTTTGGAGATTCCCCCAGGTCTTCTGGTCACCTGTATAGCACTAGCAGTTCTAGAACCCAGGCCTACAGACCTAGAGAGTCGTACACCAGCCTGCCATCCTACAGGAAGGTCAGTAGGTCACCTGCCAGCCACCTCAGCTCGGCTCAAGACCACTTTGACTTGTCCCAGTCCACAGCCCTTAGCAATGAGCTGAAGATAGTGAGGACCAATGAGAAAGAGCAGCTGCAGGGTCTCAATGACCGTTTTGTCACCTACATTGAGAAGGTCCACAACCTAGAGCAACAGAACAAGTTGCTGGAGACTGAAGTGACCTTGCTGAGGCAGAAGCAGTCAGAGCCATCCAGACTCAGCCAGGTCTATGAGCAGGAAATCAGGGATCTGAGGTCCAGGCTTGAAGATCAGCTGCAGGACAAAGACCAGGCACTGCTGGACTGCCAACATCTGGAGGGATGTGTCAGACAGCTGCAGGACAAGTTGGAGCAAGAAGCAGCCAAAAGGGAGGAGGCAGAGGATGCTATGAAGAACTTCAGGAAAGATGTGGACCAGGCCACTCTGGACCGCTTGCAGCTGGAGAAGAAGGTGGAGTCGCTGATGGATGAGGTTGCATTTTTGAGAAAAGTCCACGAGGAGGAGGTGGCTGAGCTGCAGGCTTCAGTGACCCAGGCACAGGTGGGTCCAATGGGGATGACTTATGTGGGGCGGTGGCTTATTGACAATGGGAGGAGGGGAGAGGGAGATGAGATGCTGTCACTTTGCTCTTTGATACATAGGTTACAGGATGCGCTACGTGAGCTTAGCACATAAAGTTAGTTTAGCATATTCATTTGAGGTAGTTATACAACGGTACTCATGTCATGAAAAAGCCTGGGTTGATTATATCAGTGATGTTAAAACATGCAATTTAAACTCTGGGTTCCGTGTTTCTTTAGGACAATTACAGTGAACAGTGGAAGCTCAGATTCGTGGAACCACATTTCCCATGACGCTCAGCCAGCCTACAGGCTTCCTGAGCATAATGCGGAATTAATTTTCCAAACACCTGGGGTGCCAAATATAACCATCTATAACCATCATTGCAGTAGGACCTCTGCTTGAGCTGCAGTAAAGGTGTTAAAAGAAATATGCTGCTGAGCATTGTTGTGGAGGGAGGGTATCCCCCTCCCTCTTCTCCTCTATTCGACCCCTAGGGAAATGTCTGTAGAACAGAGTACAAAATTAAATCACACCCCCTCACAATATTATGTAACTAAAGCAGCACTGCAGATAAAGATGTAAAAAATCATTCCAACCCAGAAAACCTGCATTGACAGGACTGCATTCAAATATCAGGTTTAATATCACAGGTTACATTCGATGAGGTTTATTAGAAAGCACAGTATACAGCCTTTATATTGTAGGAGGAAGCATCATACTTTGCTATGAAGTTTGGTCCTTATGGAGACTGAAGAGCAAAATATTCCAAAAACCTCACAAATTCTGCCTCTTGCTTTTTGAGGAATTAGATTTTTATTTTTTTTGATGATTATGCAACTAGGAGTTAAACTTGTCATTGTATCAGTACCATTAGCCTCGAAGCTCCCATCAAATATAGACTGCAAGCTATTTACTGCAGTCATTTAAATGGCTAACGATAATATATAAATATTGTTTTTATTATTTATATAGCGCCATCACATTCCGTAGCGCTGTACATTGGGTGGACTAACACACATGTAATTTTAACCAGACAATTGGACGTACAGGAACAGCGAGGTGGAGGGCCCTCTCAATGAGCTTATATTCATTCTGCGGTAATCTGGCCATTAGTCAGACTGCATATTCTACTTTTGGGGTGACACGATGATCACATTTATATAGGTAATAATCACAATCATAAATAAGGATTTTGGTGGTTGGTGAAAAAAGCAAGTTGGTCTAAATTGTTTTATTTTAATGTGTAATGTATTAAGGTAGTAAATAGAAAAACTCACAAATACACATAATTATTTCTAGATCACGCTAATTCCCAATACCATATAGAACATTAAGTTCTCATGTACATACTGAAAAATTCAAGAAATGTACTACTGGATACACTGTATACTATACTTTATAATGTCTTTATTCTGATGGTATGATAAACAAGTGGCTTTAAAAGATGCATCAACAGCTGACATTGTTCAAATAGAGAGCTCTAATGAACTGAGAACCAATCTGCAAAATGTAAAATAGAAATGAAATGGGAAAAAAGTGTCATGTCCCAGGATTTTTAATATCATGTGCGCTTATCACCTATCTGTGCAAAATATGTGTTTGTGAGGTCTGAAAAATAAAATATAAATGTAGAAATATTTTCCTCCTAAATGGCAGAGAATTGAGCAGTGAGACTGCAGGGGTATGATCTATACACCAAAACTACTTAATGGAGCTGTATACCCTTAATGCGTCTTTTGATGCTTAAATTAGCTGTTGGAGAGGGATGAGTATCTTGGCCAGTGTCTTCTGTAGCCCCTTAGAATTTTGTTACAAAAAAGCACCTGACATGTAAATCCAGCCCTGATTGGTTCCCCTTTAAGAATGATAGCCGACAGAACTTATGCAACTTTTAAAATTACACTTCTAATACAGCAGAGTATGGGTTTACAGAATGACAATAGTAAAAATCAGTGTAAGGATCTACCATTCAATTTTTTATAATTTTTTTTTTTTCCTAAGATCATAAAAGATCTTCAGTTCAGTGGTCTATTACATGTGGCATCCTACGCTATATTGCAGACGTGCATCGATAACAGTCGCAACAGAGATGACTTTGCAACACAGTTGCATTAAGATAACGCCATCTTGGCTCAAAGATGCAATTTCATCCAGTATCCTGCAACATTGTTAAAAGTTGGTCAAGGTTGTTGCTATATGCCTTTTAGGAGATAGACTCCTTCCTAAAGGACGAATAATTTACATTTATATAATTTTAACTGACAGTATTTCCAATACATTAAAGATATAAATAACTTGCAGTATGGACAATAAGTAAATAAGTATTGATTCAATTTGTTGTACACAGTGATGCAAGACACTAACACTGAAGTGAGAATTCAAAGTGAATTTAAAATTTTAGGCCAAGGTAGCCGAATTGGACAAATCGGCTATAAGACCAGTTTGGCTACTTTGGTCTAAAACTTGAAATTCACTTTGAATTTTTACTTTAGTGAATCATCCTGTTCTACATTTTACAATGACTGCATTGTTCAGTCTGCTTTTTAGTCCCTTGGCCCCATGTGTCCAGCTGCTAATGCATTTATCTAACCTACAGTAGTCTGGATTAGGCATCAGGGATTTACAGTCTCTGAATCTGATTTTAACACTTTCATTCCAATAATAGTTTGCTCAAAATTTGACATCTTCGAGAACAGTGGGAACTGGGCTTTTGCTGTTTAAACTTTTCCTAAAAATAATACTAATCTCTTTTAATTTTATACATATGTTTCTTTTTCCATATTAAAAGCTTTGTATTTGCATACAAATATATGGCTCTGTAGATTCCTTGTTTAACCAATAAAATACATAGTTATTTTCTATCTTTGTGACATATACTATTGTGAAAGAACAGCCGACGAGATAACAGCCTTAATAATGATGGATGTTATAGTATTTTATTGCTGGCATATTAATACTGTAGTCAGAATACATCTGTCTACTGTAGAGGGCCAGGTGAAGACAGAGGTCCCCACATTAAGTACTCCTCCTTGGAAGCTAAACTAAAGATATACATTTTGCGTGGAACCTTGGAGGACATGGCCTGCACTGAGCAGACTGGGATTCTAATGGTTCCAGATGAGCTTACTCTGAAGGAGTCCCTGCACTATAATATTATTATTATTATTATTGCCATTAATATAGCGCCAATAGATTCCGTAGCGCTTTAAAATATTATGAGAGGAGGGATTTAACTATAAATAGGACAATTACAAGACAACTTACAGGAACAATAGGTTGAAGAGGACCCTGCTCAAAGGAGCTTACAGTCTATAGGAGGTGGGGTGTAAAACACATTAGGACAAGAAATATCAATTAGGTGTTTACTCACGTAGGCCATGTCTGCCAGTAAAGCCAGGACTGTTATTAAATGGCCTTTTCCACATTCTGAAGTGTATACTGCTGATAGCATCACCCAAGGATATTAGAAGGAAGACTACGAATATTACTACCCTGTTACAATCCCATGGCCTCCAGTACAGCCCTGATAGTAATGTAGGAAGGGAGTATCTTCTGAATTCAGGATGTCTTTTAAGCAGAACAACTCCAGATAGTATCTGTTGTAGTTCTTAATGCCTTGGTTGGTACCCAGAAATGGCACTAATGTAATTTTAATGAACTCCCAGTAGTAAGAACGGACATATGGTTTCATTAGGCTTTAGGTCACCTAATGTAATAGTTTATTATACATATAAGTATATATACTACATTAATATAGTATATTTAAACATTTAAGTAGATTAAACGAAGTGCACACCTCTTTACTCTGCAACAGTTTGCCTCCATCTTAGCTCCCTGTCAGTCACTGCTATAAGCTCCGTCCTTTGTTCCTGGCCATCAGCATTAAGAAACATATAGAGAAGAGGAGAAATTAAACTATATTTCTCTATATTTGCAATGTTTCCCTTGGCTTTGCCTTCTCTGAATTGGATTATGATGGAATTTGCCAAACTTCAAGACAAGAACATCTCATAAAAATGGCTGACACAAGTTACTGCTAATATACTGATAATATAAGTTACATTTCCCATTCAATGTGAAATACAGTCCTCGTTGACACTCAGAAGAGTCTACCTAAGATGTTATTCAGAACTTGTTTTTACAAATTTTAAATTACAATTAGAGAATGTGCCACCAGGATAATGTAATGCACATCATTTTGTTTGTTTTAGCTGACAACTTAAACATTTGTTTCCTGCTAAATATAAAATACTCTCATTAATATTTTATGAGATCTATTAACTAAACAGTGAGTTGTGCTTTGAGAACTAACTTTTTACCTTTTTGGGCTATAGTAAACAGGCTATAACCCATATTATTCAATAATATACAAATATGTATTAAAACATATAAAATGTTGCACTCACAATTATCAGACACAACAGCAGACACACAAAACCCAAGGATAAAATGAGTTCCCAGACTAATGAATTGACCATTATGCCACAAACTATGAACTATCCCTAACCAATATTGTGTCTTGCAGATCTCTGTGGAGATGGATGTGGTCAGTAAACCAGATCTTACAGCTGCTCTGAAGGAAATCCGCATGCAGTATGAAGTCCTTTCCACCCGCAATCAGCAGTCTGCAGAAGAGTGGTACCAAACCAAGATTGCCAATGTGTCCCAAGAGGCTGCACGGAATAATGATAATGTGCGCCAGGCCAAGGAGGAGATAAATGAGTACCGGAGACAGCTCCAAGCCCGGACTTTGGAGGTAGATGCTCTGCGAAGTGCTAACGAGTCTCTGGAGAGACAGCTTCAGGAGTCTGAGGACAGGAATAATGAGGAAATTTCTCAACTGCAGGTAAAGCAACAGTGTTCTAGTCAGGTTTCTTTTAATCTCTATGCTGTGTGAATTTCTCTACAAAATACACATCGTAGTATATATTTAAGAAGTGATGTCTTACTTGTCGTGGGGTGCGTTTTGTCTTGTAAAAGTTCAGAATTCAGTGAGAGAAAGCTTCTGCAAATTTCCGGCAGATTTAAAACAAAAAAAACTTGTTTTACAATTCACCTGTAAAATACTAATATAAGCAGGCATTGGTGTGTCTCCTAGCTTCAGATTTGCTGCAGTGTAAAGGTGATAGCTGACCCAAGATCACCACTTGCCACCTCTAAATACATTGCAGGAGGAAGATGGAAGATCCAGTTCTTTAGTATATTGTATTTTTGTTAAGATTGTTTTTAATTCCTTTATTTGGTAATGATGAACAATAATTTATATATCTAACTTACAATGATCAGCAACAATATTAAAACTACCTGCCTAATATCGTGTTGATTTCCCTCATGCTGCTAAAATAGCTCTGATACGTCGAGGCACAGACACCACAAGACCTTTGAATATGTTGTGGTATCCGACACCAAGACAATAGCAGCAGATCCTTTAAATCTCCATCGATCAGATTTGTTGTTCCAGCACATCCCACAGATGCTCAATTAGTTCAAGATCTGGGGAGTTTAGAGGGCAAAGCAACACCTTGAACTCTTTGTCATGTACTTCAAACCATTCTTGAACAAGTTTTACAGTGTGGCAGGGTGCATTATCCTGCTGAAAGAGGCCACTGCCATCAGGGAACACCATTGCTGTGAAGTGGTGTACATTGTCTGCAAAAAAATTCTAGGTAGGTGGTACATATCAAAGTAACATCCACATGAATGCCAGGACCAAAGGTTTCCCAGTAGAACATTGTTCAGAGCAGAACACGGCCTTTGCCTGCCTTCTTCGCATCCTGCTGCCATATCTTCCCCAGGTAAATGAGGCACACATACACAGCCGTTCACCTGATCTAAAACCAGACCAGGCAACCTACTTCCATTCCTCCATGGTCCAGTTCTAAAGCTACATCCCCATTAAAGATGCTTTCGTTGGTGGATAGGATTCATCGTGGGCACTCTGACCTTTCTGCGGCTATGCAGCCCCATATGCAGCAAACTGCAATGCACTATGTGTTCTGACACCTTTCTATCATGGACAGCATTACGTTTTTCTGCAATTTGAGCTACAGTAGGTCTTCAGTGTGATCGGACTTGACAGGCTAGCCTTCTCTCCTTGGGTGCCCATCATCCTATCACTGATTCACCGATTGTCCTTCATTGCATCACTTTTTTGGTAGGTACTAACCACTGCATAATAGATGCACCCCACAAGACTTGCCACTTTGGAGATGCTCTGACACAGTTGTCTAGCCATCACTATTTGGCCTTTGTCAAAATCACTCAGATCTTTACACTTGTCCATTTTTCCTGCTACCTACACATGAAATTCAAGAACGAACTATTCACTTGCTGTCAAATATATCCCACCCCTTGACAGGTGCCAATTATATAATCATTGTTATTCACTTCAGCTGTAAGTGGTTTTAATGTTGTGGCTGATCAGTGTATAATTTAAATGAACCTATCCAAATATGTCTGATTTCTAGAAGCTCAGAATATATTTTGAAAATGAGTGTATCATTCTTTTCCTCTCAATATGTTCAATGGATAAGCAAGGGCATTGTTGTTAAATTTGTGGGACTTCGTTCTAAAATGACTTTGTTTCTACAGGAGACAATAAACCAGCTTGATAATGCCCTGCGGACCACAAAAGGAGAGATGGCTCGTCATTTAAGAGAATACCAGGATCTGCTTAACGTTAAGATGGCTTTGGACATTGAAATAGCAGCGTACAGGTAAAGAAACACAATTTACATCCACCAGTTGGCCAACTAGACAGCAGCATGGTATTGGACAATGGAATAAATTTCAAAAAACATATATCATTGTACACACTGCTCCTGAATGGGTGTAAATTATAAAGGCAACTAAAATTAATACACATCACTATAGAAGCCTTGGATAAAAGCAACATATGTAGATCTAGAATCCTTTAATATAAGTAATACACACAGCTATATAATATATTAGTGATATATGTGGCTCTAACATATATTATATTATATAATATTATATTATATATAATTTATGAAACTTTGCAAACCTCTCCATAATCACCATTTAGGGACAGTCTGTCCCTAAATGTCTGTTAAAGTTTATGTGCTGTGTATGGTGCTGTTGAAAACTTCAGTACTTTATAAATATAATATATCTAATAATGCCACACACAGGGCTACAATAGTTTGTATGGTATTTACAATAATGGTTTGCTGATTTAAGACAAAACTTGTTTTGTACAAACCCTTTTTTTTTCTTTATAAAAACATAATTTTTTTTACAGCTACATTCAGCATAGTTTAACACTTTTATGTCTTTACAGGAAACTGCTAGAAGGGGAGGAGACACGTTTGACGACCGTTGGCGGAGGCAGCATGTTTAGCTATGGCTACCCATATTCCTCAGGGGGCAAGAGCTATTCCACAAGTACAGTGACCATCAGGAAGGACGAGAAAAAAGAAGTCTCAGATGGAGGAAAAGGAAGTGTCAAAACGCCAAAGTCAGAAGAGTCTGCTCATGAAAAGACCCCATCTAAAAATTGATCTAGCAAATGTATATTCCCCACCTCTTACAAGAAAGGGACAATTTACACGAAACGTTCGCCCCCTCCCCCAACCTTCATGCTAGTGAACTGGCTTTATTACAGAGAGTTTAGAAAAGATAAGGATGTGGATGTTTTATTTCTATTAATTGCATACAGCACTATTGAAGAAATGCCTGAACGTACATGGCTTGTGTGGCATTTCTCTGTAGGTGCCTCAGTGTGCTTAACCCCTTAAGGACACATGACGTGTGTGACACGTCATGATTCCCTTTTATTCCAGAAGTTTGGTCCTTAAGGGGTTAAGCACCTGAGGCATCAAGGGGTGGCAAAAATTAAGGGGTAAAATGGAAGTGCAGTGTAGGCAAGTGTGGTTTTACTCCACTGCATTACTCACCTCATGAAATGCTTCATAGTGTTTACTGGGGCGAGGGAATGAGATACTGTCACTGCCAGAGAAGTTACAGTTCTGCATTAATTATTGGAAATAATACATCCACTTTGTATTCCACATTGATGTCTAAACAATGTTTACAGTGCTAATGTATGGCAAAAATAAAAGTTCTTCCCATGTGGGAGCAGAACTGAAAGCAAATGTTGAGATCGAGCGAAACATGCGACATCATACACTGATAAATGTTCTAATCAGCATTCCACTAGGGTAACTATTCAGTCCAGGCATTGCAGGGATAACATTGAAATTGCCACTAACCCTGCAGTGTAGCCTTGTACTATGTGTTTTATTCTGGCAGAGAATTACTGTAAGATATTGTTTAAGATCTATCTGTGAAGATATATTGTAGCTATGGAGCTCCAAGGCCATAGACAGCAGATCAACTCTGGAGCATCTCGGACCCATGAGGAAACCCAATACGTCTTTAGAAACACAACCTTCCACCATCATCACTAGTCACTACATTATCTTTCCACCTTCTTCTACTGTTTGTCCCTATGTTGTTTTTTTTCCTCTCTTTTTGTTTTTTCAAACCCTTGAGAACATGGTAGCAGTGTGTGCCATGTTTATGTCCTATACTTATCCAAAGGTAGATAAATGTGCAAGCCAGATTTATTTTTACAGCTATCCGTTACTGGACTGTCACCGGAAATGGAATAATCAGCTTGCTAGGCTCCTATCATGCACATATAGAATGTGCCCAATCAGTCTATGGCGAGTGCTTCTTACAGCCTGATATGAGATTGGGAGATTGATTAGGCAATGAGAAATTAGAGCATTTGTAACAGAACCCTAGCTGTATCTACGGAGATGCCAAATGTTCAGAAAACCTATAATCTCGACTTTCACATGGTCCTCACCTGATTCTTCACCTTTTGTATATCGAGTTTACTCTCTGATTAGTGCTTCCTTCATACATGATAAAATCAATGTATATATTTGTCATTCTGTACAAATAGCCTATTCAAAGCTTTCTTATGCTACAACAAATATTTCAATGATATCATCTCAAACATGTATGTAATACAGAGCATTAACGGGTATTGTTGGATTAGTGATAAAAACACATAAAAGGACTAGGACTGTTAACATGATAAGACATGTAACATGCCCATAACAGTACTTTTATCAGGTACCTATTTATAACATAAACAAAAATAATTGTGACTTTATGATTGAACTTGACCTTTCCATCACCGGACCACCTCTGCTTGTCTTTTGAGGTCATCTAATAAACATTGAATCTGGTGGCCTATATTATACACATGGGAAAATGATGCCCTCCGGCAGATTGATTGAAATATCTATAAGTTTGGTTATACTAATGATATATTTATTATTAGATAATTATTTCCATTGTATTTTAGCCATTCTTTTCATATTTTACTATAAGTTAGTGAAGAAGACAATGTCAATGTTGAAATACATCAGGTGGGGAACTTAAAATTCACATTCATTTATGTTTGGAAAAGATAAAAGGCTGAATATGAGGCACTGTACATCAAAGGTATAAATCATGGAGAGGAAATAGGTAAAGGACAGTTTTGTCAACTATTAGGTGCTATGCTTCTATCCCTGCTTTCAATGTGTGGCCTTTGCTGCCCCAGCTAAAACAGTCTAATAAAACAATTGCTCTGCACTATAGAGTTTTGTTTTTTATTCTCTTTTGTTTTGCTATTTCTCAGGGAATCTTTTGTTTTGTAAGAAATAAAAATAAGAATACTCCTGAGAATACAACTGGGGCTCGGTAAAAAAATGACCAGCTTAACGAAAGATGGACATCACACATAGGTATTGGCAAATGGTTTATAAGTTTTACTTCCCCTTTCCTTCATACTCATCAAGTTCCTCATGGTAACCATGGAAAAGGGTGGTGGGTACAATAAAATGAAGAAACAGACATAATGTATCATGTCATGTAAATTTGGACAGGACTGTTTGGGGACAAGTTACGGATGTAACTCTAGATTTACGAGTATAGGTAATATTAAAGAACAGTGTCAATAGAATGAGAGCGCAGGTTACGTGTTAAGGTCAATGAGTGTGGAGCAGATATGGAACCACCAAAAAACAGTACCTGCGTGTATTGCATGGTCGTGTATGTAGGCTGAGTGTATACATAAGTCACATTAATAAAATACTACCAACAGTAGCAATAAAAACAGTCTTTTCTTTTGTGGAAAATTAATCATAAATAGTTTAACCTTCTCAGAGTCACTGCTGGTGGGTCTGGCCTCGGGAAAGAATCTGACTTTTCTCAGCAGATGAATGCAGTGAGTGTGCAATAGATGATGTCCCATCTGCACCTGGCGGATCCGGGGAGGGGGGCAACGGGGCAATTCGGAGCTTCATTCCGATTGTCCGAATAGCTGAATTGCCGAAGTTCCTGAAATTGCAGAATTTCCGAAGTGCTGAAAATCCGAAGCACAGAATTGCCGAAGTACTAATATACCCAGTGGAAGAATGAATGTTACAATGTATACCAGTTTTAAAAAAAAGTATACAAACATAGCCAGGATTCAGCTGTAAGCATTTGCAACTAGAGATGAGCGAACCTGAACTGTAAAGTTCAGGTTCGTACCGAACATTACATTTTTTGGACCCCGAGCCCGGACATTTCGGACATTTCAGTGACAGTTCGGGTTTGAGTTTGGTGTTTGGCGATTTAATGGCGCGTTTTGAAAAGCTGCAGGGCAGCCAAACAACAAGCGTTTGACTCGTGTGCTCTTTGAAGCCATCACAGCCATGCCTACTAATGGCATGGCTGTGATTGGTCAGTGCAGCATGTGACCCAGCCTCTATATAAGCTGGAGTCACATGAGCTCTTATTAGTGTAGGGAGAGGATGCTGCAGCTGTGAAGGACAGATTAGGAAAGAATTTTGGTGTGGAATCTGCAAACTACAGAAATTATTTTTGTTGGTGCTATACTACATTTTTGTACCCTGCCCTGAGCCCAGTGCCACAGAGAAATAAGCAATCAGTCTGTTTTTTGGGTGGGCACTTGCAACTGCATGTGTGCCAGGCACATTACTTTAATCATGTTCTGGTAGCTCAGTGGGCAACATCTAGGCATTTTTAAATACTGCTTGGACATTGCAGTTTGACAAATTCAATTTTTTTTGGTGCTAAAAAGTACATTTGTGGCGTGCACTTCATATCTGAGAGTCAAATGGAACCATCAAATACTGTGGTTACATCGCACTTTGAAAAATGCTATTTTTTTTGGTGCTAAATAGTACATTTGTTGCCTGCGGTGCACTTCATATCAGAGTCAAATAGAACCGTCAAATACTGTGGTTACATCGCATTTTGAAAAATTCAAATTTTTTGGGTGCTAAATACTACATTTGCGGCTTGCGGTGCATTTCTTGTCAATCTTTCTTTTATTAGAGGCATATAAGATGGGGTACAGAAGAGAAATTGGGGGAAATGTTCAAATGAATTACAGTATAGAGTCGGTACAGCAAAATTAAATTACATTTCCTGAATTGCGATGCCTCATTTTTTAAATTTTTGTTGTTAAAACTTTAGTTAGAAAATACAGGCTATGGATCATAAGATCCGGTTGGTAACATGCTAAAATATTAGAGGTTGCGGTGCATTTCTTGCAGTCCAATAAAACCCTTAAATACTACTGTTACATTGTTGGTTTAAAAAAATCACACTTTTTTGTGCTAAATAGAACATTTGCGGCCTGCGGTGCATTTCTTGCAGTCCAATAAAACCCTTAAATACTACTGTTACATTGTTGGTTTAAAAAAATCACACTTTTTTGTGCTAAATAGAACATTTGCAGTCTGCGGTGCATTTCTTGCAGTCCAATAAAAATAAAAATAATCACTGGAGAGAAAGAGGAAGCACCCCCCCCCTACCCACCCGCGATCCCTGGCCCTGAATGCCAGCATTCCAAAATTCCTGGCCTTGAAATGCTGTCATTCCATCTGGGGGAGACGGACAGTTTTAAAAACCTGATGGCGGTGGCTGTCCCACAGTACGTAGTTCCCAGCCGCCACTACTTTTCCAGGCGAGCCATCCCTTCCCTGCACAACCAATTGGCGGACAAAATCAGGTGTGCACTGCTCAACGCCATCTGTGGTAAGGTCCACATAACCACTGATACGTGGACCAGTAAGCACAGGCAGGGACGCTATATCTCCCTAACTGCACACTGGGCAAATGTAGTGGCGGCTGGGCCTGAGGCGAATAACAGTTTGGCGCATGTCCTTCCGCCACCAAGGATTGCAGGGCATTTCTCTTTGCCTCCTGTTGCCTCCTCCTCATACTCAGCTTACTCCTCCTCTACCACCTCCTCATCCGGTCAGCGTAACACCTTCATCACCAGCTTCAGCACAGCCAGGGAGAAACGACAGCAGGCTGTTTTAAAACTCATATGTTTGGGGGGAAAAAAACACACTGCGCAGCAGCTGTGGACGGGCATGGAACAACAGATCGATGAGTGGTTGTTGCCACTGAGCCTCAAGCCCGGCCTGGTGGTGTGCGATAATGGGCGAAATCTCGTAGCAGCTCTGGGCTTAGCCGGTTTGACGCACATCCCTTGCCTGGCGGATGTGCTGAATTTGGTGGTGCAGAAATTCCTGAAAAACTACCCAGATATATCAGAGCTGCTGCAGAAAGTGCGGGCCGTCTGTGTGCGCTTTCAGCGTTCTCACCCTGCTGCTGCTCACCTGTCTGCGCTGCAGCGTAACTTCGGGCTTCCCGCTCACCGCCTCATATGCGACGTGCCCACAAGGTGGAACTCCACCTTACACATGCTGGAGAGACTGTGCGAGCAGCAGCAGGCGATAGTGGAGTTTCAGCTGTAGCACGCACTGGTCAGTCGCTCTGCACCAGACTTGCCCTCCAATAGATCCTCGTTAAAGAATTTAAAGTGTACTCATTCCAATTACAGGGCCTCGAAAGAGTCCTGTATTGTTATTTATCGTCACTACCTCCCCGCTTCGGGAGTGGGTAATTTGTGCCCCTGCTGCCTTCCTTGGATGTGGTAACATATTCTCAGGCTACCTCTCCGGAATCAAACCCTGATTCCCCGTTACCCGTGGTCACCATGGTAGGCGCAGAAAGTACCATAGAAAGTTGATAGGGCAGACATCCAAATGCGTCGTCGCCATCACAGGGACGTGCGATCGTCCCGAGGTTATCTAGAGTCACCAAAGTGCCTGGGCAACAACTGCTGAGTTGCCCACATTCTAACTTGTGCTGGGTGGACAGCCTGCTGGATCCCCGTTACAAGGACAACGTGCCGTCCTTAATTTCCTCACTGGAGCGTGATCGGAAGATGCTTGACTACAAGCGCACGCTGGTAGACGCGCTGCTGAGGGCATACCCAACTGACACCGGGGGCTCAGTGGAAGCACAAAGCGAAGGCAGAGGAGGAGGAAGAGGTCGCCAGCACCTCAGAAGGCACGGTTAGCATTGCCGAAATGTGGAAAAGCTTTGTCAGCACGCCACAACAACCGGCACCGACCAGCTGATATGGAACGTCTTAGCAGGAGGCAGCATTTCAGCAACATGGTGGAACAGTGCATGTGCACACGCCTACACGTACTGACTGATGGGTCTGCCCCATTCAACTTCTGGGTCTCCAAATTGGGCACATGGCCTGAGCTTGCCCTTTATGCCTTGGAGGTGCTGGCCTGCCCTGCAGCCAGTATTGCCTGAACATGTGTTTAGCACGGCAGGGGGCGTTATCACAGGCAAGCGCAGCTGCCTGTCCACAGCCAACATGGACAAGCTCACGTTTATTAAAATGAATCAGGCATGGATCCCACCAGACTTGTCTGTACCTTGTGCAGAATAGACATTTATACTGGTTTCACCCAGCCATTGTTATACTCAAGTGCACTTATTCTTTGTTTTCTTTTTTTATATGTCCCAATATTTTGGGGGCTACCCCAATTGTTTGCAGGGCACTTGTCCTACTCTTACCCCCATTTTACTTCCTTTTGCAGCCCTCTAGACCTTTCCAGGACTTTTTAATAGCCATTTTAGTGCCCAAAAGTTCGGGTCCCCATTGACTTCAATGGGGTTCGGGTTCGGGGTCAAGTTCGATTCCAAACTCGAACTTTTTGCTGAAGTTTGGACGAACCCGGCGAACCCGAACATCCAGGTGTCCGCTCATCTCTATTTGCAACACTTACAAAAATCAAGTAACACATTTATATGAGATGTAAGTTACTTAGCCAGTCAATGGAATGACAGGAATGAATAGGTGGATAACTCCCTAATTCCCACAATATTAGGGAGTTATCTACTAAAAGTCTGAAAGACCTAGATTGACCTAAAGGACAAATTTGCTAAGTAAAGATTACTTTTTTTTTTGTCAATCTTTCTTTTATTGAGGCAGGAGTTAAATGGGGTACAGAATAAAGAAGAGGGGATGCACAATATTTGTACAGAGAAGGATCGCTTTAACACAGTAGTACATCTCCTTCGAATGACAGCCTCATTTTATATTTTATATTAAGCAAGCTTTTCAATAGGTTAATAGCACGCATAAACTAACAGTTATAAAGGTAGTTTTCACTAAGCGATTGAATCATCAGGAGTTAAATTAATTAAACAAATGTAAAACAAATGAAAAACCGTCTGCGCTTGTTATTGCTAGACTAGTTATGAAAAGTAATTAAATCCAAACATGTAGGTACATTCCAGTTGGCTCGTTGCTGTAGTCGCTTTAGTAGCTGTAATGTGTGTACTCAGGAAGCCTATCCTTACGACAAGGCATATAACAGTCGCCTATAATAATTGCTTATATCATCAGCGCCAGCCTGTGGTATTTCACCGTCCCATTGAGGCACCCATGATTAAAACATGGCTGGTCTGTGCATTATTCTTAACATGGTAGGTGCATTCTAAACAAGTGGTTATACAATAGCGTCCGGCAGCATGCTTCTATAGTCTCCAGGCTATAAAAACAAAAGGCTATATAATAACGTCTGACCACATGAATTCTATTATAGGTGAATAGAGTTGCGTAGTTATAGATGTAGACAGTGGCGTACACATGACCCATGGGGCCCCGGTGCAAAAATTTATCTGTGCCCCCCCCCCCCTCCCGCGGGCCGGGGCAGCAACACATGGCGGCGGGCACCTGGTCGCAGGGGTTGCAGGGCTGCGACCCCTGCGACCGCGGTATGTACGCAAGTGCATGCAGATGCACACACACTTAAAGGACCACTACAGACACCCAGATCACATCAGCTCAATGAAGTGGTCTGGGTGTCAGGTCCCTCTAGTTTTAACCCTGCAGCTGAAAGCATAGCAGTTTCAGAGAAACTGCTATGTTTCACTGAGGGTTAATCCAGCCTCTAGTGGCTGTCCCACTGACAGCCGCTAGAGGCGCTTCTGCGATTCTAAGACACTGAACGTCCATAGGAAAGCATTGAGTAATGCTTTCCTATGGGCGGTTTGAATGCGTGCGCGGCTCTTGCCGCGCATTCAGAGCTGAGAGGCAGAGGGATCCCCAGCGCCATGGGAGTCCGGCGCTGGAGAAAGGTAAGTGCTGAAGACACACACACACACACTCTCACGAACAAACGCATAGACACTAGCTAACAGACACACACACTTACGTACAGAGACACATTCAGCGGCAGACATACATACACACTCACTTACAAAACATACACTCTCACTGACAAACACATTCACTAACAGACATCAAACAGACTTACTAACACACACACACAAACACACTCAGTAACAGACACACACAGTAACACACTCACTGACACTCACTAGCAGACACACACTCAACAGACACACTCACTGACACTCACTAGCAGACACACACACACACTAACACTCAGACACACACACTAACACTCACTCACACACACACTTACACTCACTCACACACACACTAACACTCACACACACATACACTAACACTCACACACACACACTAACACACACACTAACACTCACTCACACACTCTAACACTCACTCACACACTCTAACACTCACACACACACACTCTAACACTCACACACACACACACACACACACACACTAACTCACTCACACACACACTAACACTCACTCACACACACACACACACACTAACTCACTCACACACACACACTAACTCACTCACACACACACACCAACACTCACTCACACACACACACACTAACACTCACACACACTTACACACACAATAGTTTTTTTTTATGAATCCCCCCAGCCTCCTTACCTTTTGGAGTGCTGAGGGGATTCCCTGGGGTCCAGTGGTGCTGCTGGGCTCCTGGGGGGCCGGTCAGGCTGGCGCGCGAGGGAGCACTCTCCCCTGAGTGCTTCCTCTTCAGCTCCCTCGCGCGCCGCGTAGGGATGCCGGCGCCGGAAGATGACGTCATCTTCCGGCTCTGGTATCAGTGCGGTGCGCGAGGGAGCTGAAGAGGGAGCACTTAGGGGAGAGTGCTCGCGCGCCAGCCTGACCGGCCGTGGGGTGACAGCAGGGCCAGCCTCGGGGGGCCCTGAGGTGGCCGGCTCCTGGGGCCCCCAGGAGAAGAGGCTGGCCCTGTGGGTACATACAGGGTCGCAGGGGCGGCCGGGCCCCCTGGTGGGCCGGGCCCGGTCGCAGCCGCGACCCCTGCGACCCTGGTATGTACGCCACTGGATGTAGATGAACGCTTTTGTGTTTAAGGTGTGGTGTACGTGCTGTTAACTATAAAGATATATCCGCAGCGTTATCGCTAATTCTTGGTCATGTTTAAATTGTCCCACTAACTAGGACTGGTTATTAGTTTGAGAGGAGGTTAGGAGTTAAACTGGCTTAAACTTAAACTTGCGTAGCTTCAGGTTCCCCATAATAAACAGTATAAAAACATATTAATCCTCGCCAATGCGTATATCCAGGACATTCTGTATGCTTTGACCTTTACTAGTCGGTTATAGAGGTACATAATAATTCAAAGCAACACACTGAACTGTGAGCAATATTTTGGCAGAGCAGTCACTGGGTCTTGGGATAGGTGTGGGCGCAAGGGGGGCTAACAGGGCATAAACTAGTGGTTGACCTATTTTGCCCATCATTGCTGGGTACATCTAATGCAGTAGAGAGGATGCCTTTTAAATAGGCAGGTATGTCCTCAGAAGTATGCCTATAAGTGGGAAAGATCGAAAGAATACCAAAAATATAACAATTAGGAACCCATTATGTGAGGCCTGGCTAAGCAATGCTAACAGATAGGTTATACATATAGCTTTCAACAATCCGGCTTGGGGTCTTAGGACTATGGGTGGTCACAGTTTTCGAAGTGTGGCATGCTTAACAAAAGAAAAGGGAAAAGAAACGAGTTCGTTTGGGACAGCGTGAAGATATGCAGTGCCGGGGCCATGTGATTAGGGTCCAGCAGGGTTGGTGACCAAGCCAGCATGACACGGGTTTGGTGATGCTCTGTCCAAAGGTCCCGGCACCATTGATGCCAACCTTGGGTAGGGTCCTAATGTGTGGGTGTTGGTTTCCAGGAAAAGTCCAGGGTAAAAGTCCTGTGTCCTATGTGTGCTTGTCCTCGGGACCGAAAGTCCCTGTGGTCGCCCATCGCTGTTCAGGTGGTGACGGTGGCGTATGGGTCCGGCGTGAGGCCCTGCGGGATGAACGGGATGGTCTTGGATGGGTCCCAGCTGTGTTGCGGGGATGCTTGGCTCTTCTGGGCCTTTGATTGGATGGAGTCCAGGGTGAGGCCCAAGGACAATAGAAGTGGAGCTGCATCGCATAAGTCCCTTATCTGGTGTGAGTCAGGGCCCTGGTGGACCGTGAGTGTGTGAGCTGGTCGCCAGTGGTAGTTGAGGCCTTTTTGGCGGAGTAGGGTGGTGAGTGGCTGGAGGGACCCTCTCCAAGCTAAGGTGCCGCTGGAGAGGTCTGCGTAAAAGTTTAGGGTCCTGCCTTCAAACTGTGGAGGCGTCTTGCCCCGCAGGGCATCAAGTATCGCCATTTTGTCGGAGTATTTTCGGAGAACTATTATGATGTCTCTAGTGGACCCAGTGGGGGCCTTTGGTGACTTGGGGATTCTGAAGCAGTGTTCTGGGTGGATGTGCTCAGCTAGCGCAGGTGGCAGGATCAAGGCGAGCAGGCGTTTGATTATCTGTGGAAGGCCTGCGTCTGTGATGTTCTCTGGGAGCCCCCTGAGTTTAAGGTTATTTCGGCGCCTGACATCCTCGATGTCGGCCATGCGGTCGTCGTGAGAGCGTTGTTGCAAGCGCAGTTCATGCACCGCGTGTTTGAGCCCCCGTATGTCCTCGGTGTTCGTTTCGGTTCGGTTCTCTAGTGTAGTCAGGCGGCTAGACACCCCTTTTAGATCCCCCCTCAGTGCACTGATTTCCTTGTGTATGTCATCGTGGTGGTCAGCCAGCATTTGTTTGAGGATCGCTACAGTCACTGGAGTGGGGTCTGGAGAGGCATTGGTCGGTGGTGAGGGCCGTCCGGCTGTGTGTGCTGGTAGGTATTCCTCACCTGAGAGATCGTCGGAGAAGTCTGAGCAGCCTCCGTGGAGCGCCGCCATGTTTGCTTCGTTTGCGCCTCGGGCCTGCCGCCACATGTCCCCTATAGTCAGTCCCGGGTTGTTTTTCCCCGGGAGTTTCTTGCCGGTTTTGCGACCCATATCGTTGGGGTGTAGGTCTATGACTTTTGCCGTGGTTCGGGTGCCGATTTGTCGGGTTTTTGTCCGTTTTCTCTCGTTTGGATCACGGAGCTCCGGAATAGTGCGACCGTCTGCCTCGGCTGCTAAGCCCCGCCCCTAAAGATTACTTTGTATTAGTCAATTCTGCCGTTACTCGATATACCGCGAGTAGGGGCAAGTTTAGTAAACAGTGAGCAGCCTGTGGGGGCTTGGAAGGGATGTTTGTTTGTTTTTTTACAGTGAGCAGCCAGAGGTTTAATAGACATGCCCCTACTCGCGGTATAGCGAGTAGGGGCATAATTGACTAATACTAAGTACATTTTACTTAGTATTAGTAAGTTTGGCTGAAACACCAATTTAGGTCTTTCAGCCTTTTGGTAGATAGCTCCCTGATACCGTGGGAATTAGGGAGTTATCTACTAAGCGGCTGCAAGAGAACATCCAAAGTCCCAAAGTGCCGAAGTCCTGAAGTGCCAAAGTCCCGAAATGCCAAAGTTCCGAAGTACCGAAGTTCGAAACTGTCGAAATGCCGAAGTTCCGAAGTGCCAAACCGAACCGAAGTGCTGGAGTCCCGAAGTTCCGAATTGTCGAAGTCCCAAATTTTGGATTGCCGAAGTCTCGAATTTCGGATTGCCCCCATACACACATTGCCACACACACACATACACTGCCCTCCCCATACACACATTGCCCCCCACACACATAAACTGAGTGAACAAGTAGATATGAATAATGCTAGAAAAGCAATGTCTAGAAATGTAAAGCATTGATTATTATTTTTATTTCTTCAAGCACCATCAAGTTCTGTAACCTGTACAATGGGTAGACTAACAGACAAGTATTTGTAACCAGACGAGTTGGACACACAGGAACAGAGAGGTAGAGGCCCTGCTCAATGAGTTTACATGCTAGAGGGAGCGGGGTAAAGTGACACAAACTTGATAACTTGAAAAGTATCAGAACAGTCAGACTGTGATTACTTCACAACTGTTAATAACTGACCAATAGCCATTAAGATGGCAATTATTATTGTAAGCAAAATTATAATTTACCTAATTTGTGGATAAACTCTTTCCACAAATAGAAGTAGAAAAGATAAGCCTTGCAATAGTTGAAATAGTGAATTATGGAGTGGTGTCATAGCCACTGTTCCCTCTACGGTGTTCACTTGTGTGCATGCACATCCATTTTCAAGGAAGGAGAGCACACAAGGGTTTGGTTTGCGCACAGCCCTTCGCAGCGCCAGCACAAGTTAGGGGGAAGTGCTATTCCAATATTGTTGAATGGGTAAGGCAGTGGCTGAGTGACAGAAACCAGAGGGTTGTAATCAATGGAGTATATTTAAGGCATGGTCTTGTCTCCAGTGGGGTACCTCGGGGATCTGTACTTGGACCCATTCTCTTTAATGTTTTTATTAGTGATATTGCAGAAGGTATTGATGGTAAGGTGTGTCTTTTTGCTGATGATATGAAGATATGTAACAGGGTTGATGTTCCAGTAGGAATAAGCAAAATGGCAAATTATTTAGGTAAACTAGAAAAATGGTCAGAGTTGTGGCAACTGACATTTAATGTGGATAAGTGCAAGATAATGCATCTTGGACGTAAAAACCCAAGGGCAGAGTACAGAATATTTGATAGAGTCCTAACCTCAACATCTGAGGAAAGGGATTTAGGGGTGATTATTTCTGATGACTTAAAGGCAGGCAGACAATGTAATAGAGCAGCAGGAAATGCTAGCAGAATGCTTGGTTGTATAGGGAGAGGTATTAGCAGTAGATAGAGGGAAGTGGTCATGCCATTGTACAGAACACTGGTGAGATCTCAGTTGGAGTATTGTACACGGTACTGGAGACCGTATCTTCAGTAGGATATTGATACTTTAGAGAGAGTTCAGCGAAGGGATACTAAACTGGTTCATGGATTGCAGGATAAAACTTACCAGGAAAGGTTAAAGGAACTTAACATGTATAGCTTGGAGGACAGACAAGACAGGGAGGATATGATAGAAACATTTAAATATATACAGGGAATCAACACAGTAAAGGAGGAGACTATATTTCAAAGAAGAAAAACTACCACAACAAGAGGACATAATCTTAAATTAGAGGGGCAAAGATTTAAAAATAATATCAGGAAGTATTACTCTACTGAGAGGGATGCATGGAATAGCCTTCCAGCTGTAGTGGTAGAGGTTACGACAGTGAAGGAGTTTAAGCATGCGTGGGATAGGGATAAGGCTATCCTAGCTAGAAGATAAGGCCAGGGACTAATGAAAGTATTTAGAAAATTAGGCAATCTAGATGGGCCAAATGGTTCTTATGTTTCTATGAGGACCTGGCAAGGCAGAGTAGGCACCTGCTTATCCCATATAGCAGGAACCTACTCTGCCGACACTAGGCCAGGGGAGAGGAAGCAAGCAGTGGGGGCAGCCAAGGAGTACTGACGTGTTTTCAGTTCCTGTCTGCTCCCTCGCGCGATGGCTTTGGTGATGCCGGGAGCAGGAATATGCCGTCACTTTGGCCCTGGCATCACTACAGAGGGCACGCAAGCAAACAGAGAGGAAATGGAAGGCCCATCCCCCACTGACCCCAGGAAGAAAAACCCAACTGGACCCCAGGGAGAAGATCCCTACTGAACCCCAGGGAGAAGATCCCCACAAGGTAGGGAGGTTGGATGTACCTAAAAAATAAAATTACTAGAAATAAAATTACTGTGTGAGTGTGTGTGTTTGTGTGTGAGTATGTCTGTCAGTGAGCGTGAGATTGTGTGTCTGTCATTTAGAGTGTGTGTCTGTGTTTCTGTCAGTGTGTGTATCAAATCAGTGAGATTGTGTGTTTGTCATTGAGAGTGTGTCTGTCAGTGAATGTTTCTGTCAGTGAGTGTGTGAGTTTGTGTGTGTCTGTCAGTGTGTGTGTGTGTGTGTGTGTGTGTTTCAAATCAGTGAGATTGTGTGCCTCTCATTTAGAATGTGCGTCTGTGTGTTTAGGAAGCATTAATATATATGTCATTATTTATTGGGCAAAGAGTTCCTTTTGAAAAATCTATGGGTGACATTTCTCCATATAATATTTGCCATTGGTGTCTGCTGAATTGGGTTGTTTGTTTCTCCTGTGTGGTGTGGACATATCACATCATATCAAGAGAATTTTTTTTTTGTTTTTAAGAAGCATTAATGTATATCTCACCATTTATTGGGCAAAGAGATCCTTTTGCAAATTATATCGGTGACATGACATCTATCATCCTCTCTGTATAATGTTTGCTATAATTGTGTCAGCTGAATTGTATTTATGTGCAAGAAGCATTTATTATAAATATTCTAATGTTAAGCATTTATTATAAATACACTGCTCAAAAAAATAAAGGGAACACAAAAATAACACATCCGAAATCTGAATGAATTAAATATTCTTCTGAAATACTTTGTTCTTTACATAGTTGAATGTGCTGACAACAAAATCACACAAAAATGTAAAAATTGAAATCAAATTTTTCAACCCATGGAGGTCTGGATTTGGAGTCACACTCAAAATTAAAGTGAAAAACACACTACAGGTTGATATAACTTTGATGTAATGTCCTTAAAACAAATCAAAATGAGGCTCAGTAGTGTGTATGACCTCCCTACAACGCCTGTGCATGCTCCTGATGAGGTGGTGTATGGTCTCCTGAGGGATCTCCTCCCAGACCTGGACTAAAGCATCTGCCAACTCCTGGACAGTCTGTGGTGCAACGTGACGTTGGTGGATGGAGCGAGACATGATGTCCCAGATGTGCTCAATTGGATTCAGGTCTGGGGAACGGGCGGGACAGTCCATAGCATCAATGCCTTCGTCTTGCAGGAACTGCTGACACACTCCAGCCACATGAGGTCTAGCATTGTCTTGCATTAGGAGGAACCCAGGGCCAACCGCACCAGCATATGGTCTCACAAGGGGTCTGAGGATCTCATCTCGGTACCTAATGGCAGTCGGGCTACTTCTGGCGAGCACATGGAGGGCTGTGCGGACCCCCAAAGAAATGCCACCCCACACCATTACTGACCCACTGCAAAACCGGTCATGCTGGAGGATGTTGCAGGCAGCAGAACATTCTCCACGGCGTCTCCAGACTCTGTCACGTCTGTCACATGTGCTCAGTGTGAACCTGCTTTCATCTGTGAAGAGCACAGGGCGCCGGTGGCGAAATTGCCAATCTTGGTGTTCTCAAATGCCAAACGTCCTGCACGGTGTTGGGCTGTAAGCACAACCCCCACATGTGGACGTTGGGCCCTCATAGAGTCTGTTTCTGACCGTTTGAGCAGACACATGCACATTTGTGGCCTGCTGGAGGTCATTTTGCAGGGCTCTGACAGTGCTCCTCCTGTTCCTCCTTGCACAAAGGCGGAGGTAGCGGTCCTGCTGCTGGGTTGTTGCCCTCCTACGGCCTCCTCCACGTCTGCTGATGTACTGGCCTGTCTCCTGGTAGCGCCTCCATGCTCTGGACACTATGCTGACAGACACAGCAAACCTTCTTGCCACAGCTCGCATTAATGTGCCATCCTGGATGAGCTGCACTACCTGAGCCACTTGTGTGGGTTGTAGACTCCATCTCATGCTACCACTAGAGTGAAAGCACCGCCAGCATTCAAAAATGACCAAAACATCAGCCAGGAAGCATAGGAACTGAGCAGTGGTTTGTGGTCACCACCTGCAGAACCAATTCTTTATTGGGGGTGTCTTGCTAATTGCCTGAAATTTCCACCTGTTGTCTATCCCATTTGCACAACAGCATGTGAAATTGAGTATATATACTTTTTTTTGTTTTTGTTTTGTTTTTCAATCAACTGGCCTATTCCATGGGCATGGGCCTGGAGCTGCAGCTCCATCAGCCCCTATATTAATCCGGCCCTGTCTGTGACCTTCTGAGGATGTACTCCCCCCCCCCCCCCCCCCATGCCCAACAATAGATAAGATGTCCTCTCTCCTTCAGACTCTGCAGTTGTCAGGTAAATAGCTGTGGCTAATTGATGCTAAAGCAAAGAGTGCAGATCCAGATGGTACATGTCCTCTGTCTAATATTCTTTAAAGGTTTGCTTCTTTTCTTCTTTTCCGGCAGTAATGCATTTATAAAACCACAGATAATATTCCATAATTGTTTTTCTTTTATTGCAAAACGAAAGTACAGCAGTATGATTAGCTGGTACATAGAGCCAAATTAATTTAGATACATCCAGCGTTATAGATTTCATTTAAATATTTATTTATGTCTGCAGATACAATCACAATGCATGTTACATTCTGACACTGATAAAAAAAAAAAAAAAAAAAACATTTGCATTAGATGGAATTACCTCCATTTTGGCAGTTAGGAGAGCATCGATGATGCGAGCCTAAAACACGCTGGCTTATCTCAACCACAAGTCATTGTATCAGTTTGTGTATTTGTATCAAATTTTCCCCTTCCAATTCCAAACTCCTAAGTGTTAGGTATTGCAGAATTTGTTGACACGTTATGTGATGCATATTATACAAGTTATGTTTTCTTTTTTTTTTTGTGGGCATAAAAATTAAAGCAGCAGTGGTAATGTAGTTGCAAACACTATAGCCAAAGCATGCTTGTTACATGAGTAATAGAGATATAGTGCCCTTTTATATGTGAGGGAAAAAAAACAGAAAAACATACGATAAAACACATTTATAATTATATGGCAATAGTAAGTCAGTTTACTGAAATGCTATACAGGACTTCTGAGAGTATTAAACTCATCTGCTAATAAGTATGCTGATTAAAGTGCTCTATAACCAAGAGCTGGGGGTGGGGGAGGTAGGTTGTGGTTATAAGGAGGAATGTGTATTACGGACTCATATTGGGCGGCCTGTCTAGTGGTCACAGTATTAAAACACCTCCCTCCCTGCGGCACTCTTTAGCCTGCGTTCTTCATAAAGTGACATATGGTGAATAACATGTATGTCTACACAAGAAATAGCTTGGTGCCAATTTTAGAGTGATAACATTAGAATTGGGTCTAACAGAACCTCAATTTGGATGTTTAGCCAGGACCTAGTTATTTAAAGACCCTCTACTGCCAGGAGAAGTAAAGCCTAAAGCGATTGTGTATTTTAGGGTGCCCCACATTAAATAAATAAAACTCAAAAACTTGCAATCATAGGGAAATTCAAAGAAAAGCAAACACATTTCTGCCGCCATGTTTCTATGCGTTCTCCCCCAGACCTCAGGTGCCTAACACATTTTGATCCACTCGCTTTTAGCTACAGGAGATGACTAGTGCTGAAGAGTAGCCCAAGTCTGTTATGGGAGCTTTGGATGGCTAAAATTGATTATTTTTGACATGTCCCAGGTGTGTGAAGCCTCCTGACCCGGGACAAGGGCATCCGGTTCTGAATATGGTGGCTGTCCCAATGCCTAACACACAGAGTCCGATTCTTATGTGTGATTTATGGATATAATTTTGCCACTCTGTGGAAAACCTTTGCTTGCACTCGGAATATGAAACACCCTGTCCACTACGGCCAGCCTGGAGGTGAGCATAATGCTCAGCAGCCTTCTGGTATAAACCTGCACAATTAAGCACTGCCCTCAAACTCCCACTACTCTTGGGCGGCAGCAATGACTATAGTACACATCAGCCCCAATATTTATATATATAAATAAATAAAAAGTTACTAGTGCACTATTCCAACTCCCTATGCACAATTAAATAACTGGAGGTAATTTACTTTCACTCTGTCTAATTATTTATTACATTTTTGATATGGTGTTACAATATTTTGAATATGACTGTTATGTTCTGGTCAACATCCTTTATTTATATGTACTTAGTTTGTCTTCATAACTCCAATCTGTAATTGTTTGCAATAAACACAGACAGTCCCTATATGAGCATCCTTTCACCTATATACAAGAACCGCTGTGCGGAAATAAACCTATACACATACAACATATAAATACCGACAAAAGATAATCCCAGTGCATCCACCCCCTGATATATGTAAGTAGCAATGTATGCACAAACACTCATAGGATAACAGAAGAAAAAATATGAAAATGAATAAATAAAAAAGTACCAATATTCAGTCCACTAGTTAGAGTGTATGTGAGTAATCCATGTAGAAGATGATGGCAAAAAAAGTAGAAGAAAAAAAATGTATACAGTAGAAAAATAAAAAATAAAAGGCAAAAATAAGTCAGTTGGTAAGTAGGTGATTGTTGTAATCCAACAGCTGTACTGGGCTCAGGCAAGGATGCAGGTACAGATGACAGTCGGGCTATTGGCTGTGGACATCCAGCATCTGTACTGGGCTCAGGCAAGGATGCAGGTACAGGTGACCATCGGGCTGTAGGTTGTGGCCTGAGCCCAGTACAGCTGCTGGATTACAACAATCACCTACTTACCAACTACTACCTACAATGGCCATCTTCTATGAACTCACTCCTTAGATCAGGACTGATTCATCATATAGAGGGGTGAGATCCAACCTTGTCAGCTATATATACTATTGGCTGATTATTGTCTTTTATTTATTTTGTATTTTTTTTTACTGTATACAGTTTTTTCTTGCCATAATTTTCTACATGGATTACACATATACACTCTAATCAGTGGACTGAATATTGATACTTTAAAAAAATTATTATTTTTTTCTTCTTCTGTTATCCCTTGAGTGTTTGTGCATACAGTTTTACTTACATATATCAGGGAGTGTATGTATGGGCTTATTTACGAACAGTGGTTCTTGTATACCTTGCTATATAGGCATAGGATCAGGTGATTTATGGGCTTTATATAAATAGTTTTGATATTCCTTTGAACAAAATCTAAATACACATTTATTGCATTTACTTGAGTGCAGTATATTTTTTATTATTTGATTATACGTTTAGGGGTTATGCACGAGAGGATAACCTCAATACCTGCACCAATCCCAGTATAGAGTGCCAACATCATATAATTGATTGTAAAAGTTTGCATACTCTGGCAGAAATTGCGAAATGTTGGCATTGATTTTTAAAATATGACTGACCATGCAAAAAAAATTATTTTATTGAAGGATAATGATTATATGAAGCCATTTATCATGACATAGTTGTTTGGCTCCTTTTTAAATTCTAGTGATAACAGAAATCACCCAAATGGCCCTGATCAAAACTTTACATAACCTTGGCCTTGTTACAGACAGATAAGGTGACACACACACAGGTTGAAATGGCAATTAAATGTTAATCCCCATACCTGTCGCTTTTTAAATTGCAACTAGTGTCTGTGTATAAATAGTCAATGAGTTTGTTAGCTCTCACTTTTATGCACTGAGCAGACTAGAGACTGAGCCATGGGGAGCAGAAAATAACTGTCCAAAGACCTGCGTAACAAGGTAATGGAACTTCATAAAGATGGAAAAGTATATAAAAAGATATCCAAAGCCTTAAAAATACCAGTCAGCACTCTTCAATCACTTATTGAGAAGTGGAAAATTTGGGGATCTCTTGATACCAGGTCAGGTAGACCAAGAAATATATCAGCCACAACTGCCAGAAGAATTGTTCGGGATTCTAAGAAAAAACCCACAGGTAAACTCAGGAGAAATACAGGCTGTTCTGTAAATTATGGTGTGGTTGTTTCAAAGAGGACAATCTGACGATACTTGAACAAAAATGAGCTGAATGGTCGAGTTGCCAGAAAGAAGCCTTTACTGCGCCAATGCCACAGAAAAGCCAAATTACAATATGCCCGACAACAACTTGACACGCCTCTGGCACACTGTTATTTGGAGTGACAAGACCAAAATAGAGCTTTATGGTCACAACCATAAGCACTATGTTTCAAAAGGGGTCAACAAAGCCTATAGTGACAAGAATACCATCCCCACTGTAAAGCATGGTGGTGGCTTATATTTTGGGTGTGTGTGAGCTCTAAATGCATGGGGAATCTTGTGATATATGGCAAGATGAATGGAGCATGTTATCAGAAAATACTGACAGACAATTCACATTCTTCTGCATGGGACGCTTTTGGACTCTCCAGCAGGACAGTGACCCTAAGCACATGGCCAAGTTGACCCTCCAGTGGTCACAGGTGCCTCATTCCAGGGCCCTATTTATCCTTGTACTGCAGAGAGCCCCAGATAGATTTTCCCCCCCAAGTAAGTGGGTTAATCTCATAAGAGCAGACATTAGACTGTGAGAGTAGGACCTGCCAAAGATGGGGTACATTGATGTTGTGGCAGGCTTATGCAATGTAGGATCATATCATGTAACTAAACCCCCATTATTTTTGCCTAGATTAGGTGTTTTTAATAAAATGTGTCAACATTGAAGTTGCTGTTTAGTGGATAAGTGAGTGCGCTGGATCTTGTGTAATATATATATAAATTCATGATACAAATACGTTTTGCTTTTAAGCAACATAAAGGATTTGTTTTAAATTAAACTTTGAATTCAAAGTCTCATTTTCCCCACAATTTAAAAGCTATAAAAATCCATCATTTTTTACTCAATTTCTGTATAGTTTATATACATGAAAATAATTTTCTCTTTTTAACACTTACTTCCACATTTTCCATTTCAAGTGTATTTCCTGAGAAGGTGCAGCTATGATTTAAAATAATGGCTTAATGTTTGTTTTCTACTTGATGGTGACATTTTTGTATTTGAATTGTGGAAGATTTTTTAGACAGCATACAATGAGACAAAGTAGAGCTGCTGAAGACAAAATGGAGTGCATTACTAGTACTGATCCAATACAATTAATGACCCTGAGGCAGACTGTGCATAATTTGGCAGCTATGTATGTCTAACTTGGATAATGCAGTCAGTTTGCATGATCCAACCATCATGATCATTGCCATCAAGGACTATCACCACACCCACACGTCCCAATTGGGTTAGAGCATGGGTCCTCAAACTTCGGCCCCCCAGATGTTGCTGAACTACAACTCCCACGAGTCTTTGAATTACATAGATAGCCAGAGAATCATGGGAATTGTAGTTCAGCAACATCTGGGGGGTCGGAGTTTGAGGACCCATGGGTTAGAGTAACCTTTTAACTGCGGCAGCTGTGTTGCAAAATTAGTATACACTTTCCTGAAATCGAGAGTTGAGTGAAGTTCCCTATCTGACGTTACTCCTTCGCTGGTGAGAGCCAAGCAAATTCTTCCTACAAGAGTAGAAGCTGACATGTCGCCAGAACGCTGTGGGCGCTGACGACTTGTGTAATTTTTGCACAGAATTTACATGAGACAGCTCGGAACTGAGTTGGAACCTGCCTAAGTCACGTGTGCCAGGGTGAAATAAGAAGTGATCTTGGTGGTACGAGTAACTCCCTAAGGACAAAAAGAATAATTACTAAATCATTTGTAATCTGCCATTTGAAACTTTATTGTGGGATTCAATCTAATTACAAATATGTATAAAACTGTTAAAACAAAAAAAGTCTGTGATTTGTGTCAAAAAACGCTTTTGGAACCGTTAGTTGAAGCTACTCATTTGAGAAAATATTCAGTTGCCAAATAATGTTTCATCCATTAAGTTCATATTCATCTCCATCTGTCTTCTCGTGTTTAAATGGGTATCATAGCTTAGTAGAGATATTTAAGAAATTAGAGAAAAAGCAAACTCTAAAATAAATACACTTATTCAGTTTGCATTTAACTGTAAATTTTGCAACATGTGACACACTCAGTGGCGTACCTACCACAGTCGCAGGGGTTGCAGCTGTGAACGGGCCTGTTACTTCAGGGGGCCCACCCGCAGCTGCGATCATGGGCCAGTCGGGAGTACAGCCACTTGACTTGTAAGGGGAACAGGGCACCTGAAGACCCCGTGAGCCCGGGCCCCTTACAAGCACACAGACTCGGTCAGGGAGATCTTTTGATCTCCCTCCTCGGTTCTTTGCAGAGTATGCGCAGCAGGAAGGGGAGTAGGCTCTATGCCTTCACCTCCGCGCTGAGTCCCGGCTTTTCAAGCATTGCCACGGTAACCAGAGCAACGCTCAATTACACATTGTGCCGGGCCTAGCGGAAAGAGCCTTCACCCGGCAGAGGTTAAGGCAGAGAGCCTCTGTAGCACCACCCGGGAATATGCTGCCCTCTCCCTGGATGCTGGTAGGACACAGGGAGGGGGAGATATATTAAATACATTTTCTAAAATTACAATGTATGCCCCCACAGCCGCTATCCTACCCAGCAAACACATTCTCACACGCACACTGCATCCCCACACACACAGCATCCATACATACACACACACACACACACAATGCATCCCTACATACACACACAAACACAGAAACACGCATGTCCTTTACACACACAAAAACACACAACACGTCCTTTACACACACACAGAAACAGACACTAGTTACTGGGACAGAGGGAATGACACATATGGGGGCTGGGATGGAGGTAATGACACACGTGGAGGGGCTGGGGTGATGAGATGCATGGAGGGGCTGGGGGGATAAGGCACATGAGGGGGGCAAAGAGGGGGTATAAGACGCATCGAGGGGTTGGGAGGGGCGGGCGCTTGGGTCTGGGGCCCAGGGCAATTTTCACACCGGGGCCCAGTAATTTCTAGTTATGCCTCTGGACACATTGCAGGTGGTTAATAATCAACTTTAGCTCTTTTTCTTAAAAGGTTTTAGAGGCAGAGTTGAATTTTCCCAAACAAAAAATATTTTTTTTTTGGTGTATTACTTTTTTCCTAAATGGTGGGTACTGAATTTATCACCTTACTAGAAACATTTAAAGGAGACATAACTCTGGCTACCTACCCCGCTTTTGATAGTAACAGTTCTAAAGCAAGTATAATGAGTAACTGTTTTGTTAATAAGTTTTTTGTTTTTTTTGTAATAATCTCAGTATGCAGTATAATAAATAACATTTCTAAATCTGGTTGCCTTTTCAACTACAAAGATAGTTTAGGATGAATAGGCAAATATGGCATTAATTAAATCAATGGTACCACTGGTTGAATTGTTCTCCACTTGATTTACATTTATTGTTCCACTGTAGGAGAAGCTAGAAAGCCTGGTGGTAATTTATTATTTCTTGAATAATTAAAATCAAATTAACCTTGACAATCCTTCAAAACATATTTTCAAAAAAAAAAAAAAAAAAAAACCCATATATCTTGGTATTCTCCTTTTCATGTCATACAGCTTGTGAACTGTGAGTGGACTGCAGAATTCACAACGTGGTGGGAACGGCTGTAGACAATTGTACAAGGAAAAAAATATATGCATTTGATAGATTTTGGCCTCATTAATATGTTGTATTTTATATGCTCATGTTTTTATAGTTTTGCACAAAATAAATCTTTTGCAAGATTTAGTATCATAAGCCTGCCTCCTTTTCCGTGCTCCGCATACCAAAAATACTTTATCAAATGTATGTACACATTCTTAGCCACAACAGCACTGAGTGAGCAGCTTTTAATTCAGAACCTGGCTGGAGGCAGTCAGAGAATTGATAAACAGGTAGTGATATCCTAATACAGGTTGTTTTGCAACATTCAGTAATGTCAGTGATTGAGCTGTGTGCATACCTTTGATAAGGAAATATTTTTTGGGAGCGAGGGGAAGTGGCTAAAGAGGCAGGCGTATGGTAAAGCTTTCTATAAAATGTTCTTTATCTTACGCAAAAACTAAAAATATTTGAGCATGCAATAAATAAATGCAGCATATTAATTAGGTCAAAACTATCAAATGCACTAAAGTAGTATTGGTGCCTGGAGTATCCCTTTGAAAGCACCGTGCTAAATATTTACAGTGCAGCGGTGAATTCAGCAAAATTGATAGCAAGAACCTCAGCCAAGCAAACATTATGGACTACTAGGATAATAATTTCAAGGAGCATTACAATACTGCATTTTTTTTTTTAGCATAATTACATTGAAAAAAATAAAAAATAAATAACCAACATTTTGATAGTACATAAAGAAACACTCCAAGTGACGTAAGTGTAAAAGTCAAACCGTTTCTACCATGTGCAACTCCTTGCCTCTACTACTAATGCTGAAAAGCTGGAGGTTCCTAAACAGGAACATTCGTTAGCTATGCTTAATGGTTAAGAGTGAATTGTAGTGGTTATGTTGCTTTCATTGTCTTTAATCCTACATTAGCAAGAAGGTTACTTTGGTAAATTCATTAATTTCAAGGTAACGCTGTATCATGTTAATATGAAATTTACTCAGCACTCCCATGTTAAAGGGACACTGTAAGCACCCAGACCACTTCAGCTCATTGAAGTGGTCTGGGTGCAGTGTCCCTTTTGCACATAGTGCTGCAGTGTAAAATATTGCAGGTCCAGAGAAACTCCAATGTTTACATTGCAGCTCTAAGTCTGCCTCCAGTGACTGTCTACCAGACATCTACTGGAGGCGCTTCTTGGATTGAAGCTGACCTTTGGTCCAATATCTGACACTGGACGTCCCCACGCTCTGCATGAGAACATCCAGCATGAGATTTTTCCCTATAGGAAAGCATTGATTCAATGCTTTCCTTTAGGGTGGTCTAATGCATTAACGCCCGCTCGTCGCGGGACGTCAAAAGTGGCGAAGCGTCCACCCAGCGCCAAGGGATATCGGCGCTGGGATAAGGTAAGTAAATAATGTTTTTTTAGCCCTTTATTTAATGCAGGTGACAGGGGGGGGGGGGCGGCGTGCAGAGGGAGCGATAGTGCCAGCCAGGAATACAGCTTTAGGAATACAGTATCCCTTTAAGTCACAAAAGCAACAGATTCTGCACTGAATCAGCATCTGCACTTTCATGAATTAATTTGAGAAGTTGACAGCCAGGAGGGCTTCCTAATTCACTCTGCTGCATTCGATCATTTAAGCGGAAGTACGCATTTCCATAGGGATACATAAGTCCATGCTTCTCACTGAGATACATTTTACTGGGCAATTGTCACAATTGACTTGCACATTTTTGGCAATGGCTGTGCATGTGTCAATTCCATCAGGACAAAAAGGGGAGACTGTCTCACTGACAGTTTCCCCAGGGCTGAGCAGAGCAGCAGCAAGAGTAGTCCTGTGCTAAATAAGAAAAAATAGTAATAATAATAAAAAAAAAAGGAATCTATTTTTTATTTATTGTGGAGGAAGGTGTTAGGCATAGGTAGCTTTAAAGGTACATTACAAATGTAGTGCTATCTTTTTTGAAAGTTGGACAAAAAAATCTCATATAAATACCTACAGAAAATGCAACAGCTGTGAAAACAGACAAATCAGTCTACAAAACATCGGAAGGCATAAAAAAACAGAGCAGCAATTATGTCCGGGCTTACAAATCAATACTGGCCACATTAATAGTACATAATCCAATATCACCAACAAGCATCTGGACTTTTACAGATAACCCAGATCTTCTTGAAACTCACGCCTTATTAGACACAGTAAAATAGTTGAAACCCATCTCTTTTCATTCTTGTGTTGTTAGAGCATGATAAAACTATCTTTGTTTCTAGAACTTTGGCTCTTAATTCGCCAGTCTTCCAGAACGGTTACTGGTTTATATACTGTCCCTGTGCTCTGCAAAAATCCTGCCTACATTGCTATCCCTTCTATTTGATGCTGTTGACCGTTTTCCTGTTATTTCTTTCCTAATTATACGATCTCTCCGACTTTGGCACACAGTTACCAGTACTGTATAAATATACAACAAATTCCTAAAAAATCTCCTCACTGGCGCCTAGCAGCATGAACCTTCAGATCATAGTTCTTGACCTCAGAGCTTAACTGAGTTATGATTTGGACAACCTATGTATTTGCCTACTAAAAAGCACACTGCATATGTAATATATGCAGAAAAGGTTTTTTTAAGATGGGTTTTGTATTTTTTTTTCCCATTTAAGTGACAGACATGTTTTGCAAGGTATGATCAATAGTTGATCTAGGTACACACATACCTTTTCTCATTGGACTCTACATCTGGTTGTTCAGTCTGTCATTGAATTCTGTGGATTTCATGTACATTTACAGGAAGACACAATTTCCCTTGGCATTTTAATTTAATTTTATCCACCAAGATTGTTTGCAGTCAATTGCCCATGTGAATCGTTAGCGTTGTGAAATCCTCCCATCCAAAGTTGCTGAACAGTAATGAACGTACTCTGCAGATGATCAAACAGCAACCAGTTCCACTCTAAATCACAGGACATTATATTGGAGCAGTTAAAGGTTATTGGGCCTTGTGAAACTGCCAGAAAGCAGCAATCACACAGGTCAACAAACTGGTCCAATGATCACACTATTACTAAAACATGTAAGTGCTCAACTTTGCTGATACCACATGAATATTTTCAGTTAGTCTGCTTATACTTTTTCTTTCCTTATTTGTATTTGTGCATTACACCTTATTCATTAATTCGCTTTTGTGTGCAATAAATAAAATTCTGGATGACATAAAACCATTCTCGTTAGTCCACTTGTTTGTCCTGGGTTTTCCCCTGGAGGTTGATAGTTTGACTTCATACCTTTATTTGGAATTTGTTCATGGAGTTTGCATCATGGTGAGATATGTTGATTATTTTTGTTATTTTACACAGATTTAATTTTCCTTCTTCTCTTTTCTTCCCATGAGTGAAGTTAGCTCTAGGATGAACATTATTTGCAAACTTGTCAATTGTTTTCATTATGTATCTTGCTTCCATGTAGAGGAAGCTTTATCTCAAAGGCTCCTGTGTCCCAAAATGGACAATAGGAAAATAGATCATAGTTTAGTAAGTGCATTAACTTGCAAGGAAATAATATAAATTAAGTCAGTAACACGCCCACATCACCCTCCCCCCCCCAAAGAAAAAAATCCCAGCATTGCCCAAATTACATTAATACTTCCTTTAACAAAAGTCAATGTGGGGCTATAGAACTATTACTACCATTACAGCTGTGATTGTGTTTCTGCTGACTGGGTATTTTTTGCTGTTATTTCAATGAGGTTTGAATAAAGGGTCACTAAGTACCACAACAACAAACAGTTGTAAATCTAATGCTGCACAGAGGACCCTAAGCTAACTCCAAGGACTTTGTTAAATTCCCTGCAGCTCTAACCTTACCTCACAGAGCTGGCAATCAGACTGGAGCTTTCAGTTCGGAGTTGTCTGTGTTATTTGTTTTCCATGTTTTGCATGGACAAGCTGGACCAAGCTCTCTTTCCTCCTAGGAGAGAGTCAAGCCGTGAACAGTGGTTCAGAACTGCAAACCTAATAGCAACCACTTGATGGCTTCTATGAGTTTACACAGCAGTTTCACTAATCCTAGAGGACAGACCACTCATCCCATAAACCTGTGCCGTGCTGAAGTCTACGTAATAAGAGTCTCTCTCTGTCGAGGAATGTCAGCTTGCCGTTGTAGGACTGACCCACAAAACAGTGCTTCTTGCATTTTTAATACATTATCTGTATAATGCATTATAAAAGGGTGGTCATTTTTACCCCATAGTTTCCCTAGAGCTTTCAGTTTTAAACCAGTATGGTAGCATTTGGGAATGCATTCAGTATTTGACTCTTAAGACTTCTCTTTGTGGGAAATTAATATTCTGTTGAATAACTGAGGAAAAACTCTGGCATATGGGCTGTGATCACTAGAGTGCCACAATGAAAGTGGTCTTTTTATGCTCAGTTTGTTAGAGTCCTAAAAATCTATTTTGTTTTCTTTCTTTTTTTACATTTTTTTTTTTAAAGAGCAAACTTTGAAAATAAAGTTGCTGTTCTATTCTTAAGAGAAACAGTCTTATTTGTAAAACAAAAAAAAACGACTAGATGTGTTCAAAGATATTGATGACAGTCTTTAGATGCCTTTCATGCAAGAACTGTGAATAAATAGTAAAACCATTATTATCTTTCAGAAATACCTAGAAACCAGACTCCTACCCAATTCATAGGGGGTTTCCTCAAGTTCATAAAGTCATAATTAAACCAACCATATTGCAAACCAAAAAGTTAATTCTAGGAGAGAGTAGCTTGGTTTGAGCATGAGACCGTTAGACACAGCAGCAATGTAATAAACAAGATATCCACACAATATGAGACATGTTCAGAAATGTATGATGATCCCCTGGGCAGTGAAAGAGTTTCGTCTGCATTTGGCTCAGCAGACCACAATGGCTATAGCATTAGATCCCGATAAGTCAGTGAAATGCAGTTGGCAGCATCAGTCAAATGTGATAGTGGTAAGAGGGGTAATTTCTAGAGTGTGCTCCATGTGGGGTACAGGCTCCTGAAAGTCTCCTGAAAGTCCTGAAGGGCCATTTCGATGGTGTCCATATTCAAATTTGATTCTCAGCTCTCCAATTTTGGACAAAGGAAGGATGTCAGGGATCCACTCAATAGTGAAAGCAATTGGTTCCTTCTGGTCTGGTGAGGTGTTACCTTTATTAAAAATAAAATAAAAAAAGTTACCTTATTGTGATATAACCTACAGCAATTCAAATAATAAAGTTGATTGTATGTGATCTTTGTTACAACATTTTTAAGGCTCTGAATGCCTTAGAATTACTCGCATGCGTCTGTATGTGTATTCCCCTCACCTCACAGTGCTGAACAATGTGCTATTATAGTCGGAGCCAACTATGACTAGTAAATATAACAACACTGTTAGTGGGTAAACAACATATATACACAATCAAACTAGATAGATAGACAGACAGACAGACTAGCAAATCTCTGTAATCGTTGGGTGCCAAAAGCCTGTAGGAAGGCTGCACTCCGGTCTTAATAAAAATCCAATGCTTTATTTCATGAAGATTAAAAGATCAGCATTTCAGTCCTCTCAAGGGACTTTCACCAGGATACAAAACAAACAAAACACCATATATACACAATCCCAATATATATATAATCCAATAGAGAGAAGGAGCACTCAAAAGAATTTGTTTGAAGTAAAAAAACCTTTATTTTAAATCACATCAAATTTGTCCCAAATTGGGACAAATTTTATGTGATTTAAAATAAAAGAAGTTGTTTGAAGAAAAAAGACCTTTGAGTGCACCTCCTCTCTATTGGATTATATTTTTACGCTAAGGGAGCACCTAGGCAAGATTTATTTGTTTGAATTTAAAGGGGTGAGTGCCAAGATAATATTTTTGTGTGTATATATATATATATATATATATATATATATATATATATATTTTATTATTTTTAAATTTTTTTATTTAATTATAAAATATATATATATATTTCTTCAAAAAAGTGCAGACATTTTTATTCCAATAATGTCATATCAACTAGGTAAATATTAAAAACTGTAGTGTAAATTACAATCTGATTATTTTAAACATGTTAACATTCTCAATGTCAAAGCACAATATACAATCCTACAGTTTTCAACCACACTTTTACCTTTACCAGTTTTTTGAAAAAGGGCCCTTGTACCTTACATTAAACACTCACGTTCAAGTTCAGCAATCACAAAACCCATGAAGAGAACCGTCAACAGTCAGCAAATTCAACATCTAAAAAAAACCTTGAAAGCCACTGAAAAGATGTTTGTGTTTGCACAAGAGCAGAACGATCGACACAAACACATCCTCTGACTAGTGCAAGCAATGCGAACGGATGATTCTTTATTATCTAATAAGACCAATTAAATGACAAACACTGTAACTGTTTAGCGAAAATATAACAAATACACATGTGCACAATACCTGAAATGTCTCTTTTGAAATAACAAAAAGAAATATGCAAGCACACACTGCAATGTCAATATGGAGCACAAAGTGATGAATATTGACACCTGTTACCAATTAGTAACATCAACTTGCTTGGGTGTCTGTAAATCTTAACCTGTGGTGTAATAAAAAAAAGCTAATGAAGGTGCCACTTGTTGTTGTGTACATCACAATGCCAGCCTATCAAGCGCGACATTGCAACATTAACAAGTAAATGAAAAGTTTTGACACAATAACATTTTCCAACTTCAGTACCATTACCAATCATAAAATGGTCCTTGAATTTTGGATTGTTATTGCTATAAAAACTATCTTGCAATTACAGCCAAAACTTGGAAAATGTTATTTTGGAAGCTGGAATGTACCGGTAATATAGCCCCCTAAAAACTTCTGAATATTGACCCAGTTCCCTGGCTACACCTTGAGCGACACACAAATGTTGGCCATGGCTGATTCCTGAAAATCTTTTCAGTGGAATGGCTTCCACTTCCAGTGCACAGTTTGATCATTCAATGAATATTGACATGCATTTCTGTCGCTCTCCTGTGCTGTGCCCCACTACTTAGCATTATTAACTAGTTTTCCCCCTATACTTATTTTATTTCTTTCAAAATACAAAATATCTTGATAAATGAAGATTTACAAAAATAAAGAATTAATCTTTAGCTGAATTAGTGCAGAGATACTATATTAGCAATAAAAATATGCAGCCTCTTGGTTCAAAACTTACCAACTTTCATAAACGTTTTAAGTTCCAAGGGCCGTATGGGCTGTTTCTCTATTCGACCATAAGTTTCGGCAATGCTTTCAACCTCCACCTTAGGACATTTAAAAAGCTCATATGTTCCATCTCTGTTCTGGACAAAACTTCGAGTAATTTCCAGAGGCATCTGAACAGAGACACAAACAAAATGAAAATATTGCTAGCATTCAAATATCAGTTCTTACTCAACAAATTATAAGGAACTTTGGCACTGTGAAATATTAATACGGTCAATATTAAGAATATATATATATATATATATATATATATATTTCTCCCAGACATGCATAACTTATCTGTAAAATTCACTTAGAACTTTCAGGAAGAGACATTTACATTTGCAGTTACAGGTTTTCCTTATATAATATTTTTAATTTTTTTATTTTGTTTGTGCAGTGATACGTGTATTGACAAAATAACAGGTAGGTACTAGTCAACAACATGCAGAGTAGCCTACGCAGAGGCATAATTTTCAACATGAGTAAAGAAGAATACCATTTATAATATCTGACATACTGCTGGGTCCGGAAATAGTTGACATTGACACAAGTTTGGTTATTTCAGCTGTTTACCAAAATAAATTCAAGTTACAGTTAAATAATGAATATGGCCTTAAAGTGCAGCCTCTCAGCGTTAATTTGAGTGTATGCACATCCAAATTGGAAAAAGGGTTTAGGAATTACAGCTTTAATATGTATGTTTTTCAAGGGATCAAAAGGAATTGGACAATTGACTCAAAAGCTTTTTCATGGACAGGTGTGTGCTATTTCATTATTTCTTCATCAGTTAAGCAGGAAAAAAGGTCTGGAATTGATTCGGGCATGGCATTCGAATGTTAAAGCTGTTGCAGTGAACCCACAACATGGAGTCAAATGAGCTCTCAATGCTAGTGAAACAGGCCATCCTAAGGCTGCGGGAAAAAAAAAATACATCAGACAGATAGCAGGAACATTAGGAGTGGGCAAATCAACAGTTTGGACTGTTCCCATCTGAACTACGCTAGTTTTCCCACCTGACTATACCTGGCTCCACCTCCTCTGGAAAGAGTTTTATTTACTAGACTACAACCCAGTGCAGCCATTCCTCCCCCTCAGCGCCCTTCCTAGTAGCCCCATATCCCTGACCTGCAGGGAGGCTCCAGAGGCATGGTGTACCTGACCGGGAGCAACCTCCAGACACCCTATTATTATTATTATTATTATTATTGCCATTTATATAGCGCCAACAGATTCCGTAGCGCTTTACAATATTTTGAGAGGGGGGGATGTAACAATAAATAAGACAATTACAAGAAAACTTACAGGAATGATAGGTTGAAGAGGACCCTGCTCAAATGAGCTTACAGTCTATAGGAGGTGGGGTATTAGAAACATTAGGATAGGACTATAGGACCCTAGAACTATGAAGCGCATCGCGGCTCTGCCGTGGTCCGTTAAAACTTTGTTCTGAGCACTCTTGGTTCCAGTACCACCTAGCAGGGCGTTTTTTAAGGGGAGATAGAGGAGGTCATGAGACATCCAAAGATATTTTGACTTCTATCCAAATCTTGACAGCCACCACCGATCCGGGCAACTGAATAGTTTAGCGAAAGACAACTCAATTATCTATCAGACCCAGAGGCACCATGGTGGGATTAACAGTGTTTTTAACAGAGCCCCCTTGCTTAGGGTCTGTAAGAAATTCCTGTGCTTTGTCTCAATAAACTAATTTCTAACCCTTCACTAAGTCTCGGCTAGTGTTTGGGTGAGAATGCTATACAGTTATATCACTGCATTCTGATCCAGGGTGGAAAGGCTCGAGAAAGACCACAGTCAAGCTGTGTCGACTGGTGCAGAAATGTTCCAGGTTTTTCCCTATTGCTGCTAGGAAGCAAGCTTGGGAGAGGTACCCAGCCGGGGTACCAGGCAGACCGTCACAATTGTAATATATATGTTTTTGCACAAATTTGATTTGACTTTTGCCAGTTGATTTGTGAGTGCGTTTTTATTATCGTTTATGCTTTTATTACGTTTGGAAAAAAAATAAAATAAAATACTTTGCACTGCTTAGCTTTCCATTATTTGATCTTCAGTACAAGAATGATCACAGCTTGCATTTATTTCTTTCATGTAAACTTTCTTGTGTAATCATGCACACTAGTGTAGGATAATCACAATATATCTAGGCGATTATGTGAACCTCACATTTTAGATTGCATACAATAAAAAACGACTAAAACACAAAATAGAAGTCTTCTTACCTCAGGTGTATCAAATATCTGTTTCACATGTAAGATGTTTGTTATGAGCCATGTATACTTGGTGAAGGTTCCTAGAGGAAGGGCGTCTTTACGTACAAATGCTGGAATACAATTAAAACAAAGACTGTGACAAAATTACCTTTTGAATTACAATCAAAGTCTACTTGAAAAAAGTACATTATAGGATCAATAGTAAAGGAAAATAAGGGTTTTAAAAATGTAGTTTATTGGTAAAAGTGCAAAACGAAAATGTACCGGGTATATTTTGTCATTTACTTTACTCAAATTCAAATCATAGATTTGTTCACAGGCACTCTGATACATAGTTGCCACATTAATTATCACACCGAATTCTTATGGTATGCCTAAGGGGGTGGGGCTATATACAAAAATCTTAAAAACTAAATAGATTTGAATATGGAGATAAATACAGCATGGATATGAAGCCAAACTTATCAAATGCATTTAAGCTGTGCTCGTGTCCAGAGTATCCCTGTAAGAGGTTAACCTTTGCTGTATCGAAGTAAATCACTGTATTATAAAGAGATGAAGAGGAATCAAATCTGCCTATCACTCGCCGTGATTGTGAGTGACAGAGTGGCTTGGTTGTATGGACTACTCCCTCAACCACTACTCCCTCAACAGAAAAGAAATCTCGTCATCGCTGCAGTCTATTTTGTGATCTGCCATATACGTGTATAAATTATGAAAGTGTGTGTGTGGGGGGGGGGGGGGGGGGAGAGTTATTTTGTGTTGTTTGCTTAATCTATTTAATCAAACTTAATAACTATATATTTATTTATATATATATATACACATACATGCATACATACATAAAAACCACACATACACACACACTCTCTCTTTAGGTGTCAAAGGGAAAGCCTTACAGGCTTTTTAAAAAAAAAAAAGCTTCCCTTATAACTGTGTGTGGAGGTAAATGTACCTGTTGTACTGTTTGGAAGCCGTTTCCTTGTGCTTCCCATAGAAAGCCTCTGCTGAAGAGCATCAAAGAAAGACTGGGGAATGTGGAAAACCAGGGGCTCTGGTTTACCTGAGAGCAGCAACAAGAAAAACATGAATTAATCACAGCTTCGTATGTGTCTAAAAACTGAGCAATTCCACAGCAATTCATCATATTCATTTTTTTTTCCAATTCTTTATTTATAAAAAAAAAAATGTTTTCACAATTATCAGAGAACAGTACAAGGACTGCGTTGTCATCAAATGATAAATGTATTTGCATACAGAGTATAGTTTCCATAAGCCGTCTGATGACACAGGAAAAGGGAAAAGAAACAGAAACAGGTATGGGTAATAAAGTGTACTGGCCATGATTTAGAACCAGTATGACCATGAATAACTTTTTATAACGTGGAACAATCTTAGTGAATATAAACATAAAAGGAGGTAAGTACGTGGTAGAGATGTTACTGTATGCTGCCCACATTTTTCTGTGGCCCGTTACAATGGTGGTAATCTATCATCTTGATAATCATCCAAATCAAATGTATAAAAATTTTAACTACAAATAGGCCTCTATAGCTAGATATCTAAACAATATGTAAAGGTTTTATATGAGTAAAGGGACTAGGGTGCTATTTATGGCTGTAGAAGGTGGCATACAATGTACTGCTTTAAAAATTGTGTACAGGGTTTAACAAGAATGGCTATAGAGTAGGTGGGGTAGGTCGTAGTACCATTACATCAGTGTGAAAAACAAAAGTATATAACGAAAACTGGTAAACAAAGGCAGTCTTTAAAAACTGGACCATAGGGGAGAAAAAGGTGAAGAAGATGAAAAAAAAGGAGTGTAGGAGAAAAGAAAAGGGCAGGTAGCGAGGGATAATTGGGGGTAAAAATCTCCCCCATTACATTGCATCATTTTCCTTTTACTGTTCATTTCTGCATTCTGCAATTCTATATAATGGGAGATTTGTTTATAGTAGAATATATTCTTCACTATACTACATGGTGTTTGTTGTAGAAGAAAAAAAAGATTAATATTATTAAAGGGTCATAGCACAGCATTTTTTATTTATTTTCAGTGTGTATAGATAGATAAATAGATAGATAGATAGAGGTTTAAAGGGACAGCAAATGTATTTTATTTTTTATTAATACATACACACATACATATATTAATTTGATATTTCATTTAAAAATGTTAGTTATCATACTCTTCAAGTAATGTCTTAGTGTGCAGGAGATCTTGAGTTATAAGTGTTACACTACACAGATCACCATACAAACCAGCATAAGTAATGAAGCCCTATTTAATATTTTTACATTTACCGGTACTTTCCAAAGGGAACTGAATGATTGTAATTAATTGTATCACACTATAACTAAATACACAATTTTTGGAATAAATAACAAACTCGGTAATTACCATGCTATACATCCCAAATCTGGAACTTGGAATAACTTTCTGGAAGAAAAATTATTTGTAAAAATTTGGCTTTTTTAACAGATTGGAACCGAGGTCAAGCTCCAATCAGCCAAGGCAATAACGATTTGCGAAACAACTCTGTATGAGCTGTGGCATACTCACCGTCAAACTGGTAGTGCATGGTCTGATGAATCCGCTCTGTCACACTCGCCAGCCACTCCTGGAAGGACAAGGATACCTGAGACTCATCCATTAGCTGACCACAACCTGAACAGGAACAAGGAGGGCAACTATCATCGAGGGAATAGAAAGATATTTAGGAGAAACCTTGGGAGCAAACTATGTTCTCTGGATATTCAATTAAGAAATTGAAAATATTTGTTAGCTATTTGACCAGAGGTGAACTTTTATTTGCCAGGGTTAAATTAATGTCACAGTTGTAAGCATGTGATTAAGTAGGTAGAATCAGTCACTATCTGGCATTTTTTAACAAGTTTAATCTGGAGGAGTTCCATAGCAAAGTGCTAAAAAAATGACTAAGCAGAAACATCATTTCAAATTTAGCGTTTTGATCTGTAATTTATCCACTGATCAAAGTGGCCCAAAATGTCTAATGAAAATCTATTACCAAATACATTTATTTTTATTGCTGGAAGAGAGTAGTATAAAGAAACAAACAAAAAAGAATCTCCTAAACTCCTTCCATACTGGAAGGAGTTATTACAATGTTTGTTTATGTTTTATTTTTATTTTTTTTATAAGTAAGAAGGCTACCCAAGTTCTTGAAATGTGTGGGAGTGTTCAAAAACTTGAAGATCAACTTCCATCTCCTCATTTCCCTTTCTTGTTTTTTCCTACATTTCTACTCATGTTATGCACCTTTAAGTTGACCTTCACAATTGTAGGGACACCTTTCTTCTCCATAATGACAAAACTTACCATTGATCATGAAAAATAGTAATAAACTGATGAAACACAATCTACGTTTAAGCCCTGCAGAGACTTAAAAGCATCCATATGTTGACCTTCACAACATCCTTTCTGTTCTGTCTATGAGCTATTTTGCCTTTTGGGAGGTTTAAGCATCTTTAATTTATGCCATGTACGGGAATAATTTAAAATAAAATGTGGGAACGAATCCTGTTTTGATTCCTTTCCATACCTACATGCTACTGTGAAGATTTATGTAAATAACAGCTGTGGTCTCTATTACACAAAATGTTTCATGAAGGAATTTTTAGTAAACAATGTACAACAAACATCTCAGTTTGAGGCCTGTGAGCCACACGGTTATGCACCAAACCATAGACCTGCGAGTCTAGCACTTGTTGAATCGCCACGTCCACATTGTAATTTTCATATGAGACCTGTGCGTCTCACCACATTATTACATACTTTTCTTGCATGACCATTGTTCCGAAATGAAAAGTAAAAAATCTCAATACATTATTTACAAAAAAATACCAAACAAAACAAACACATGAGTTGGCATGATTAATCACATAAGCATATTCTTAAAGCTGTAGTCAAACACTTGCTGAAGTGCTTTATGCAGGAGAATATGCTCATTTTAATTGCAATTTGATCTTTTATACACTGTTAAGCCTAAACTTTAACCCCTTAAGGACAGAACTTCTGGAATAAAAGGGAATCATGGCGGAATTTCTGTGGAGCTGTGCTAGAGTACATGTACCCTCTCCCCCAAGTCATAGGGAGCCTGTGAGAGTGCGTGCACTCATAGGGCTCCTTTTACCTCTGTGTTTCTGCCCAGTCCCTGATTACCAGGCTTACTTCTCAACTAGAAGCCTCTGAGTGGGTCTTTCTTCTGCACAAACGGAGGGACAAAGTGGAGGGCTTGTAAGGCTGCAGACAAGAGATCTGCAGCTGTTATCAGCGGGTTTTAGATATACCCTCAATAAATAAAGCATAATTAAATTCATGCATGTTTTTATTGGGGGTATATCTATCAAATAGTGATTTTTGGGGGTGGGCAGTTGAGTGTCTCTTTAACTCACATGGGTAGACATGACAAACAACATTGTACCTTGCCTCTTCATAGTTGGCGTGTTTGTAAGTTTTTTAGAAGCGGTTTTCCTTAGTATGTTGATAGCAGAATCTGGAACAGTTGAATTCGTGCCTAAATACAAAATGAAGACATTCAACCTAAATATTACCAATGTATATATGCCTTTTCATTTTGCTGATAAAACCCATATAATAAACTTACAGATTCCCTCATCCTTTCTTCGTTTCTTGGGTTTAAATACAGTTGGTGGCTGTTCCTGCACCTGTACCTCTGTTTCCATTTTGCAATTTGTAGCCAAGACGGTTATTTCTTTGACAGCTGCAAAGATTGGGAAAATTGTTCAAAAGTGGACCAGTAAGGTTAAGTATTGCAAGTTGCAGCAATGAGCAACAGCAGATAACTCTTCTTTCTTGACAGCAATGGCGCCTTTCAATACTTTAGAAACTATTATAATTTTTTTAAAAATCGTGTATTTTTTCTCTACCTGATGGGCAAAACCTGCTTATAATGGTAAGGATTGAACCAGATTGACTACAGTGTCTCGCAGTTTAATTGCAATTTCATTTATTCACACATGCTGTAGTTTGAAAATAAACATACCCTGGATTAGCACTTACAATGTGATTAGACATTGGGCTTGTAATAGCAACGACAGAAAAGAGGGGTGATTTTTCAGATAGAAAAAAAAAAAGGAACAGCATAAAACTAACAACTGTAGGTACTATAAAGGGTCTGCACATAATTTTTTGTTTTTTATTAGTTATTAGGCTGCTACCCTACACAATAACAGTATAAGTTGTGATGTTTGCCAGAGAGTCTTCTAACAGACTAAGTTGCAACCTGATACGGAAATATGCACACAGTGAAATAAGTAAATGATTGACAATGACAATTTGGCTGTATATGTTACGGTTAATATCACATGTAAAACAGTGCAAAGACACAATCATTTAAATTCAAAATGCTTTTTTTTTTTTAAATGTATTAGTCTACTTACTACCAGACAAGAGGCATAAATATTCTGTGAACTCCTCAGCTAGGGCATCATCACTGGCAAATGCTCCCAGGCAGGCATAATAATGAATACACTTCTCCTTGGTTTCACATTTTGGCTGTGCTCCTTTAGATGATTTTGGAGGCTGACAGGAACATGTAAATACGTGGCCGCTCTCATTCAGTGGGCTAGGCCTCTGTGTGAAGGATACATGGACATACCCCAAGCCATGCTGCTGGTTAGCTTTGCACCGAACCACTAGGATAGTCTTGGTCACCCTCTGGACCAGTGGTCCTGCTGGCTCATTTGCCAGTTGCCAAATACTTTGCCTAGTCTTAGACGGGATCTGCATGGCATTCAGTATCGTGCTTTTTAGCGGCAGTGGCTCTGCTTCAGTTTGGCAGTTCATTGTCAATTTAATGTGCTGACATTGTGCATCTACTACTCCACGGGCAGCGGCTTTTAAGCAAGATGGTGCAAAGCAGCGTCCTGAGCTGATCTGGGTAATAATAGTCCCTTCTGCAGTTTGGATGGTAGTTTCCGAGAGGCCCATCATCACAAGACACCTTTGGTCGCTTCCTTTATCTCTCTGTCTAACTGAAAATATCTGCACGTCAGACCCTGTAATCAACTTCACTGCATCTTTGCTTGGCTGTTTCCCAAAGCGGAACACCGTACCACAGCTCTTGTTCTTGCAGCTTAAGCCTCTGGTGCCATTGTAGGTACCACAATGTGGGCATTTCCGGATTCCTCTGAGAGTGGCTTTTCCCAGGTTGGAAAGGAATGGTGGAACTTTAGGCTTAGATGGATTTGCCTCCATTTTTCAATACCTGTGAAAAGTGTAGAAGAATAAAATATGAACAAGATGAAGTAATTTCAACTTTCAGCAAGCAAATATAAAGTTGTAAATCATACAACTTTGGTACAAAGCAGAACACTCAGCACAACTATGCCACTGGTTTCCTAGGTGACCATTTCCCTCAACAGCACACTTGCTTTTTCTACATTGGCCCCAGTTTTTGATTACATTCTGGCATTCATGCCACCTGTACTTATATTGGATTTATTTTTAACTGCCTCCAATTGCAACATCCAGAACTATTGTGTGATAAATATTTTGTCTGTATCTCACAAAATTAGTTAAAAGTTGTGCATAATAGTTTGATTTAGAGGCATACGCAAACTTCGGCACTCCAAATGTTTTGGACTACACTTCCCATAATGCTTTGCCAGTATTATGGGTGTGAGAGCATTATGGGGGATGTAGTCCACAACATCTGGAGTGCCGAAGGTTGCCTTCCCCTGTCCTAGGGTAATCAAACATGGGGTCCGCCATGCTCTACCTCCCCTGCAGCCAAAAAGTAACCTGTTCCACACTGTAGTGGTTATGGTGCCACAAGAGCCCATCCAGGATAAGTACTGAAATGTTTGAGAATGGCATGACAACGTATCTACTGGGTGCCTATCTCTACCTTCTCTCTAGCTGGATTCTCCTGCACTGAGTGGCTGTATCGGTTATGGTGCCTGAAGTGTTCCTTAAAAAACTGAAACCACTAGTAATTCCTAAACTAAATATCCCAATAAAAAATGTTTTGAAATGAATAAGGGCAGAATTAGTTGGAAATTGTCAGCCACTTCCTGGAGAAACTGCTAATTTGAAATAAAATTAAGGAAATTAAGGAGGGACAAAATGTGAATTGTGAATGTAAAAATCCTTGCTACGGTATTAACCTCTATTCTGGAATTGGGCATCTTGGCAGCCCATTAATTGACTCTGCTCTTTTTCTTAATTGAATACAATTAAGAAATGTGGAGGTGGAAAAAATAAACAATGTCTGTTATGAATAAAGTTTGATGCATTTGCTTTCACATTTGCACCAGTTTTTAGCGCATGCGCCTTTAATTTTTTTTTAATATAAAAACAATTAAAATGGAAAAAAAAAAAATCGGTTAATTCCATCTTTATACCATAGCATAAAAAATTCCCCTCCTTTTTTATACAATGAGCAAAATGTTCCATCTTTCCGCAAATTTTTCTTCTTTTGTATTTTGTTTTCCTTTTTTATTTCCTGGTGATTTTATCATTGATGATAATTACACAAAAAAGTAATATTACAAAAAAAGAAAAAAAAGAAAAAAAAACATTTGCAATTTAATGATGGAAAATTGTCAGAAAAAAAAAAAAACATTCGCTCTTGTTTTCTTTTTACACATTTGCAGCCAAACCTTTGTTAAATTAAAAAAATATTAAGTGGGTGGGGTGCAGTAAGGAATATTTTGGCGCAAATAAGGGAACAAAAAGGAGTAAATAAAAAAATGTGCGAGAAAAGCAGCCTAAAAACTGAGTTCTAACACTGTATAACACAATCCCCTAAAAATGTGTGCCCTGGCAGTGCCTGGACTAAAGTGTGTTATGATGTTAAATCTTTAATGAATATTTAAAAATAAATAAATAAATAAAGACAGTATCATGTATAAAAAAACCAAATCAACACAAGTTGAAGGTGAGTTTCAAAGTTTTATTCAATTGTGCAAAATTAAGAGAAATGTATTTGTGAAAAAGGTGTATCAGACGTCTAGAAGCATTATGCAGTGAAAATGTTAAAATTGTAAAACAGGATTGTATATATGGAAATAACAGATGTAAAAAGCAGCATGGAGGAAAAAAAACACCCTTTTAAAGACACTTCTAAGATGAAATGTAAATAAAGTATTTGGAATATAAAAATTCAAAGTAATGCTTTGGAAAGAAAGTACTAATCTGTATCAGATCAGATTTCTTACAGATTTCTACCCTTTATCTAATAAATATTTTTAAAAGAGTGAGCGGATTCATTTTGTACCAATACACGTGTATTGTAACAGAATTACACTATCTATATTTTTTCCTTTTATAACTATGGGATTGCTGAGCTGGATAACAGATTACCAAAGAAAGCATATCAGATAGATGATACAATTCTACAGTCTTCCCTTAGCTGCTTCTCCTATTTATTGGCATGTGAATTATTCAAGGACATTTTTAGAAAATAAGTCTTATGAGGGTAGTAAACTAAGGAACTAATACACCTGTATATTTTATTCACTTTGTGTATTATGTTTTCTCTAGTTTTGTTGCATACTGAGGCCAAATGAGGACTTCCATAGCCAGACAAGAGAGGCCATAACCTCCCACGTGTTCACGTTAGGAACACTTGATGCAAGATTTAAGGGGACATTTCAGTAAATATTAATAGAGACAATACCATCTGTGATATCAAGGATCTGTAAGACACTAAGACACTAAAACTAAAATTCTATGCTTTGTGGCACAGCCCAAGGGGGGGGGGGGTAACCTGAGCATGTAGCGTACTCACGCGGAGCTCCAATCCAGGGATCCATGGGAGACTGCAGCGAGTGCCGCGAACATCACGAATGATGCGAATGCTGAGTCCCGGTTTAGGGACGGGAGAGAAGTGGAAGAGATAAGCCAGCAGCACTATCGGTAGCAACGATACTGGTCGCTCTCCCACTCAAACACGAACAGCACAGACATGTGAGAAGTTCTTGGAAGAACGCTCAGAAGAGCTAAGCAAGCAGCCGACACGGTGATTGAGAAAAAAAACCCAAAAAACACAAGTCAGCTGGAGTGACGAGACAGACAAACACAGTAAGTACAGCCTGAAGGCTAAATATCAAATTGCGGGGGAGAGAAAGGAATATTAAGAAAACTTCACATATTGCATAGCTAAATCAAGTAGTTAAACCCAGACTCTACTAAATAGATATAGATATACCTTGTCTTAAAATAATATCAGAAAGTGGAAAAGAAAGAGAAGGAAGAAACAGATACAAAGAGGTGGCGAAAAGGGGAAGGGAAGATAGAGAAATAGAGATAAAAAGAACTTTCCTGTCCTTATATGGCTACCAAAAGATCTGAGAAAAAAAAGAAAGAAAGAAAGAAAGAAAGAAAGAAAGAAAGAAAGAAAGAAAGAAAGAAAGAAAGAAAGAAAGAAAGAAAGAAAGAAAGAAAGAAAGAAAGAAAGAAAGAAAGAAAGAAAGAAGAAAGAAAGAAAGAAAGAAAGAAAGAAAGAAAGAAAGAAAGAAAGAAAGAAAGAAGAAAGAAAGAAAGAAAGAAAGAAAGAAAGAAAGAAAGAAAGAAAGAAAGAAAGAAAGGAAAGAAAGAAGAAAGAAAGAAAGAAAGAAAGAAAGAAAGAAAGAAAGAAAGAAAGAAAGAAAGAAAGAAAGAAAGAAAGAAAGAAAGAAAGAAGAAAGAAAGAAAGAAAGAAAGAAAGAAAGAAAGAAAGAAAGAAAGAAAGAAAGAAAGAAAGAAAGAAAGAAAAGAAAGAAAGAAAAGAAAGAAAGAAAGAAGAAAGAAAGAAAGAAAGAAAGAGGACTGAGGGAAAGCAGGAAAAAAAAAAGATCATCAAGCAATTTATTCTCTCCCTAAAGCATAAGAAGTGGCAATGGAAATGGAAAACAGAAGAGAAGCAAAGTGACGCCCAAAATAAAACAATGGAAGATACCTGACCAGGCGGGCTTCGTACCCGCAAGAGAAGCAAAGAACAACACCACAAAAATCGTGAACCTCATACACCTCGCACAATCCATACTATCCATAGATGCCGAAAGAGCTTTTGACAGGCTGGACTAGTCCCTTCTGACGGAAACCCTGAGACTTTTGGATTTCAGGCCCAATTGGATGAACTGGATAGCAGCCCTCTACTCCTCCCCACATGCATGGATAAGAATTAACAGGCAACTATCAGAGCCCGTGATCATCAGGAATGGCACGAGACAGGGGTGCCCCCTTTCCCTGCTTCTATTTATACTCACCTGAGAACCATTCTTACAGGGCGTATGAAACATCCCTCTCATACAAGGCATTCAATCACATTCCAGAGACCACAAACTAGCGGCCTTTGCAGACGACCTGCTCTTTACGATTATGAATCCCATAACCTCCATGCCCGCCCTTACTAGAAGAACTGACCATCTACAATACCGTGTCCAATTTTAAAATTAATCTCAGTAAAAGCAAAATCCTGCCAATCCACCTAGACCAATGCACCAAAAGGCTGCTACAAACTCAATATCAGTTTGCCTGAGCTACAACCGCAGTAAAGTACCTGGGGATCGAAATAACACAGAACCTAGCCAAATTATCCCCCTCTCATTCAGGCTATCACAAAAAATTTGGGAACTTGGAATAGGCCGCTATTTGGATGGCTTTGTCGTATAAACATATTTAAGATGACTGTTCTCCCTAAGATACTGTACACATTGCAGACGGTGCCAATTCCCATCTCTGATTCATTTTTCTCCGCAATCAAAAAGCTCTTTTGCTCATTCCTGTGGTCCCAACAACATCCCAGAATATCATACAAAGTCCTGACTGTACACAAAAACAGAGGTGGTCTTGGGCTCCCAAATGTAGTACATTACCACAGAGCGATAATCCCAACGAGAATATATGACTGGACCTCCTTTTCCAATGAGGCCCACTGGGTCCAGCTGGAAAGCCTGGGATTCACAGTACCGTTACATACAATTCCTTAGCAAGATAAGGGCTCCACATTCCTCATCTCACCCCACCATACCCCTGACATTGAAAGTATGGCAACGACAATGACTTACAGATAACAATCACAGACACGGAATGCACGCAGATATTCACTAATGTGTTCCATTCGTCGATAAGCAGCGCCTCACATGAAAGCAACTAAAAAAGAATATCTAGATGGCACTACACGCCTACACCATCTCTTCCCCATCACCTCCAATGAGTGTTGGCCCTGTAACCAGCCCAACGGTAAAGCAGGACACATCTGGTGGTCATGCCCCACCATCCAAAAATACTGGCAAACCATTCTCACAATGATTGCAACGATTATGGGCATTAAATTGCCTATGGACCCTAAAGTGACAATCTTTCTATTACTCCCCGTGCACCTTTCCAAATCACAGAAGTGCCTCATATCCCACCTCCTTATGGCGGCAAACACACTCATTCCCCTATATTGGAAATAGAGTGCTGCTCCTCCGGTAAGAGAGTGGGTCCAAAAAACTGAGTCGATAAGACTGATGAACGAAATAAATCACTCCCTCTCCAACTCCTATGCTAGATACGTCCACACCTGGGAACCTTGGCAGATATTCATGCAGACACTGTCACGCACTTAACACACAAAGAGGTCAAGGGTCCCCACCTCTGTCCGCAACAGATGTGGGACTATATCAGTGGATGAGCATAACTCACTCCCACCAAGCTAGAATAGGCCACGAACACTAGCATGTGAGCCACAAACGATTCTCGCTACAGGAGACCTATTACCACCCTCTGAAATCTCTAACCCCATATCCCAACCCCAAAACGCTCTGGTTTAAACCCGCCTAACCCATCTCATAGGCAGCAGCACACCTCAAGGGGACTTGCACACCCCAACTTACAGGGAAAAATTCCTCAGGCTATAGACTCCAAGTGGAATGATATTTATCAGACTTTAACTAGACCGATTACATAGCTGACAACTCCTACTTATAAAATTGTTACACATACAAACAATTTCTCAGTAACGCACTGCTTTAGGTTATATACCTTTAACCTGTTCATCTTAACCTAAGAAGGTTTACATGTACCTAATAATGGAACATTGTTACCAATTCCTGTTTGTAAATGACTGCAAGACTCCTAATGATATACATGTATTTTTATTGTACTGTGAACTAATTGCAATAATAAAAAAAAAAAAATTATAAAAAAAATAAAAATATATCAGAAATTAAGGAAGAAATAGTAGCAATATCAAAAGATATGGGAAATATAGAAGAAAAATTAGAAAGTCCAGCTAAAGATTCAAGAAGACAAGGAAATACTGCAAACAAAGCAAATTGATACCTTGGAAAATAGAATAGCAGAAATAGAAGACAAATCGAGGCGTTGCAATCTATGCCTAAAACATTCCAGAAGAGATTACACGAGAAAAATTATTACGTTTCTTAGAAGAAAACTTCCAAGATCTGGTTCTCGAAATGGATACTAAAAACAATTTTCTGGAGAGATACCACAGGCTAGAAAAACCAAAAGGGATTGATAAAAATATCCCAAATGATGTTATTATTTGCTGCCATTCCTTTTTAATGAGAGAAAATATGATTGAGTTTAGGTCGGATAGGAGGCTTTGGTCAGAGAATATGAAGACACTTACAGAGGATGCAGGGTAAAGGGAAAAGAATTGATAAGACATAATGAAAGGAAAGATATAATCTCTCCTCTAATAGAGAAGGAAAAAGAAAAGACGGGAAAGAACACAAGGGTTAATCAGCAATTCACAAATAGAATTTCTTATTTATTTATTTTTTGCAGGGGGGTGAATTCCGTAAGAGTGAGTGAGCAGGAGGGGGATAGAGGAAAAGGAGAAGCAAAATAGTAGAAAGATAGAGAACAATTTAGAAACATATACATGTAGATAGTTTTTTTTTCATTGTGAATAATAAATGTTCTTAGCGATTAGGGACTTTTAGAGTCCCTATTGTCACCTCATGTTAGTAAGGCATAAGTTATAAATGAGAAAAGAAAATTAAGAGAATTAGGAAAGTAAGCAAAGGACAAGGGAAAATTAAAAAAAAAAAATATAGAGTTCCCATTGAATACCTGGCAGCTCATCTTCATTCATAGAGGAATGAAGAAATAAGTGACCCAGTGACAAGAGAATTAGAACACGGAGTCATGAATTCCCATATACTTGGGGAATCAGTGTCAGTAATACTACTAATTGTCTTTTAATGTTGTTTTGTAAATATGTATTATTTAAATTCACTATAAATATAGTACAAAAAAAAAAACGAGAGAAGAAAACCCAACCCAGGTTCAAAAAAAAAATTTAGAATATGGTTACATTTCTATCCTTAAAGGTTTAAACTCGCCCTTCAAAAGATCAAGTCTTATGGATTATCTAAAAAAAAAAAAAAGTAAAAAAAAAAAAAGGAGAGTCCAAGTTGTCCTTCTACAGGAAACTCGTTGGCTGAGAAAGGACTCATAGAAAATTATACATGAAAGATTCCAAATTAAAATGACTGGGTCACTAGAAAGAAAAATGAAGAGAGGTGTAGCCCTTCTAGTAACTGAAGATCTCGACTTCAGGATACTTTATAAAGAAATAAATAGTTTGCCAGATATATAATTGTCATCTGTAAAATAAAAGAACAAATATTTACAATCGTTAACATATATGCCCCAAACAATCAAACTAATACATTTATAAAGAACATCCTAACAAGAGTTGACAAGATCAAACAGGGAATGGTCATAATAGCAGTCGATTTTAACAATATATTAGACCCCCACATGGATAAGATATCAAAAATCAGCAATATAGTAAACAAAAAAAAAACATAAATGAAGCTATCCAATTTTCAAAGATCGTGTAAAATAATAATTTGCTAGATTTATGGAGGATTTATCACCCGGGGGAAAAAAAAGACTATGCATGTTTTTCTAAAACTTACTGCTCGTATTCGAGAATAGATAATTTTTTAGGAAATATAAAGTTGACCAATAATATCGAAATAGTAGACATTCAAAAGGTTCCCTGGTCAGACCATAATGCCATTATACTAGAATTAAAACAAAACATAACAAGGGGAAAAATAACTAATTGGCGTTTGAATCAGCAAGTCTTGAATGATAATAAAGAAATAGAAATCATTAACCCCTTAAGGATACAACTTCTAAAATAAAAAGGAATCGTGACTGAATAGTTCCGTCATGTGTCCTTAAAGGGACACTCCAGGCACCCAGACCACTTCTGCCCATTGGAGTGGTCTGGGTGCCAACTCCCACTTTTTATAAACTGCAATAATTACATTGCAGGGTTAACTCCACCTCTAGTGGCTGTCTACTAGACAACCACTAGAGGGCACTTCCTGATTTATAGCAAAGATTTTCTTTGCTAGAGCGTCGCTGGACGTCTTCACGCTGTGTGAGGACCTCCAGCGTCGCTCAATTTCCCATAGGAAAGCATTGAAAATCTTTGCCACACATGCGCATTAGGTTTCCTCACGTGATTACTGGGAGGAGCGATGCCGACCCGAAACCACCGCCGAGGGACATCGGCGGGGTCTCAGGTAAGTGACCTGAAGGGGTTTTCACCCCTTCAGCTACCTGGGATGGGAGGTGGGAGCAGTGGCGTACACATGACCCATGGTGCCCCGGTGCGAAAATTGATCCGTGGCCCCCCCCCCTCCCCTCGCGCTTACTCTGCGCGGGCCGGGGCAGCAACACATTGCGGCGGGCACCTGGTCGCAGGGGTTGCAGGGCTGCGACCGCGGTATGTACGCCAGTGCATGCAGATGAACACACACTTAAAGGACCACTACAGAGACCCAGATCACATCAGCTCAATGAAGTGGTCTGGGTGTCAGGTCCCTCTAGTTTTAACCCTGCAGCTGAAAGCATAGCAGTTTCAGAGAAACTGTTATGTTTCACTGAGGGTTAATCCAGCCTCTAGTGGCTGTCTCACTGACAGCCGCTAGAGGCACTTCCGCCATTTTAAGACACTGAACGTCCATAGGAAAGCATTAAGTAATGCTTTCCTATGGGCGGTTTGAATGCGTGCGCGGCTCTTGACGTGCATGCGCATTCGGAGCTGAGAGGCGGAGGGATCCCCAGTGCCATGGGAGTCCGGCGCTGGAGAAAGGTAAGTGCTGAAGACACACACACTCTCACGAACAAATGCATACACACTAGCTAACAGACACACACATTTACTGACATAGACACACTCAGCGGCAGACATACATACAGACTCACTTACAAAACATACACTCTCACTGACAAACACACACTCACTAACAGACATCAAACAGACTCAGTAACACACACACACACACACAAACACACTCAGTAACAGACACACAGTAACACACTCACTGACACTCACTAGCAGACACACACACTCTAACACCAACATACACACTCACACTAACACACACACTCACACTAACACACACAAGCTACCACTCACTCACACACACTAACACTCACTCACACACACTACCACTCACTCACACACACTACCACTCACACACACACACACTACCACTCACACACACACACACTACCACTCACACACACACACACACTACCACTCACACACTACCACTCACACACTACCACTCACACACTACCACTCACACACTACCACTCACACACTACCACTCACACACTACCACTCACACACTACCACTCACACACTACCACTCACACACTACCACTCACACACTACCACTCACACACTACCACTCACACACTACCACTCACACACTACCACTCACACACTTACACTCACACACTTACACTCACACACTTACACTCACACACTTACACTCACACACTTACACTCACACACTTACACTCACACACTTACACTCACACACTTACACTCACACACTTACACTCACACACTTACACTCACACACTTACACTCACACACTTACACTCACACACTTACACTCACACACTTACACTCACACACTTACACTCACACACTTACACTCACACACTTACACTCACACACTTACACTCACACACTTACACTCACACACTTACACTCACACACTTACACTCACACACTTACACTCACACACTTACACTCACACACTTACACTCACACACTTACACTCACACACTTACACTCACACACTTACACTCACACACTTACACTCACACACTTACACTCACACACTTACACTCACACACTTACACTCACACACTTACACTCACACACTTACACTCACACACTTACACTCACACACTTACACTCACACACTTACACTCACACACTTACACTCACACACTTACACTCACACACTTACACTCACACACTTACACTCACACACTTACACTCACACACTTACACTCACACACTTACACTCACACACTTACACTCACACACTTACACTCACACACGTTTTTTTTTATTAAATCTCCAGCCTCCCTACCTTTTGCAGTGCTGAGGGGGTTCCCTGGGGTCCAGTGGTGCTGCTGGGCTCCTAGGCGGGCAGTCAGGCTGGCCGGTGCGCGAGGGAGCACTCTTCCCTGAGTGCTTCCTCTTCAGCTCCCTCGCGCGCCGCGTACTGATACCGGCGCCGGAAGATGACGTCATCCCTCGCCAGCCTGCCTGCCCGCCGGGTGTAAGCAGGGCCAGCCTCAGGGGGCCCAGAGGTGGCCGGCTCCTGGGCCCCCCAGGAGAAGAGGCTGGCCCAGTGGGTACATACAGGGTCGCAGGGGCGGATTCCCCTTCCTAAGTTATATATATATATATATATATAATCTTTTTGAAACGAGTAGAAGAAATAAAGAGTCTGCTAAAATATTATTGACTGAAAAGATAATGTAAAAAAATTAAATAAATGATATTCTGAGAGAGAAAACGGTATATACAATATATGAAAACCAAATGGTAATATAGGGGAAATAGAGCAGATAAGATGTTAAATAATAAAGTTAGAGGAAGAAAAAAAAAAATCACAAATTTATAAATAACATTATAACAGAAGAAGGCCTCCAAATATCCCCCCCACCCAAAAAAAAATAAAAAAAATAGTTGAGGCTTTTTAACAGCTACTATCAAAAATGATATAATATTCCCGAAATCAACGCAGGTGCAATTAATATATCTAAAAAATATAGGATAATAATCTCAGAAGATCAACTTAAAGTATACAGTGGCCCTTTCTCTATAAGAGAATTATCGTCGGCTATAGATCTATTGAAAAAAAGGACAAATTACCTGGCCCAGACGACTTCCCAAATATATTCTATAAAACATTTAAAAATGAAATACTGGAAGTAATGACCAACACATTTAATGAGACTGTTAAACAAAAATCTATACCGGAAGAGATGGTGTATGCAAACATTATCCCCATTTTAAAACCAGAAAAAGATCCCGAAGTAGTAACAAACTATAGGCCCATTTTGCTGATAAATTCGGATACAAAGATTTATGCATCAATATTGGCAAATAGGCTGCAAAAAGTAATGACAAATCTAATCCATTTAGATCAGACAGGATTTATATAAAGCAGAGCCCCTATAAACAACATTAGAAGAATGATAGATATCTTCGATACCGTAGACAGAACAGGAGTCCCACTACATGATGTTATATGTAAAAGCTATGGCCTGACCGGATGGATTTATGATGCAATACGGACATTGTATACGTGTCCCAAAGAAGAATAGTGGGGAAGGGGATATCCTCTGACTGGTTTGGGGTTACCAACGGCATAAGGCAGGGGTGTCCCCTATGGTTGGCAGAAGAGATTAGGAAAAACAAAAAAATAAAGGGATCTGAAAGCAAAAAGAAAGAATACAAGATATCAACTTTTTGCTGACGATGTCATTATAATGATAGAAGATCCAGTACCTTCGCTTAAAAAAAATTAATGAAAGCTATCAGAGAGTATAGTAATTAATCTAACAATAAATTAAATGTCAATAAGACTTTGCTTATAGATAAAAATGTAAGTCTTGAAATCAAAAGATAAATAAAAAAATACATATGATTTCAAATGGGCAAAAAATGAGATTCAATATTTAGGTATAAAATTCACAAGAAATCCTAAGAAGATAGTGGAAACCAATATATTGTCCTTACTTAAACAGAAGAATAGACAATTTACCATATTAAAAGACGCTGAAAAATCATGGCTAGGAAGGGTGAATGTTGTTAAAACCTATGTTTTACCAAAACGGCTATATATCTTCTGAATGATACCCTTAAAATTCCAAAACCATGGCTCACAATGATCCAATCATCTTATTTTTTTTTCAATTTGACAATTTTTATTGTTTTCAGGGTACAAAAAAGAAAGGGGGGGGGTATGTGGGTGAGATAAATTTCACAATGCCAATTGTCACAGTTCAGTATAAATGGGTTCACAGTATCTTGTTCCCCCCAAAAAAGAAGAGACAAGATTCATCCCACCGGGTCTAATGCGGGGGTACATTAAATGCGAACTTTGAAGCGCCGTACTGGTTGTGTAAGGTATGTTCCGGTTAGGATATCAGAGTTGCCGGAGTAGGCGCTGCAATGCCTAGTTGGGATTGAGTGGTATGTGGGGTAATAGTACGTTGTGTGCGTCTTTGAAAAAATCTGAGTGATATTTGTTATATTATTTATATAGCGCCAACAAATTCTGCAGCACTTTACAGTGGGTGGACGAACAAACATGTAGTTGTAACCAGACAAGTTGGACACACAGGAACAGAGGGGTTGAGGGCCCTGCTCAATGAGCTTACATGCTAGAGGGAGTGGGTTAAAGTGACACAAAAGGTAAGGATAGTATTAGACTAATAACAGTTGCAAAAGAGGAATCAATCAGGAGCTATTAACAGTTTAATTGATTTGCTTTTATGAAGAAGTGAGCATCTAACGGAGGAGGGAAGTGAGTTCCACAGGAACGGTGCAGCCCTCGAGAAGTCTTGAAGGCGAGCATCAGAGGTGGGAGTATGGACAGAATATAGATACAAGTCTTCAGCAGAGCCTAAGGGCCTAGACGGGACATACTTGTGTATTAGGGAGGATAGATAGGTGGGAGCAGCATTATGTAGAGATTTGAAAGCAAGAACCAGAATTTTAAATTGAGCCCTATATCTTACATATAGCCAATGTAGGGACTAACAGAAGGGTGAGGCGTGGGAGGTGTGGGCGGACAGGAAGATGAGCCTCGCCGTCGCATTCATTATGGACTGTAACAGCGCAAGTTGGGAGCATGTAAGACCACTGAAAAGCGGATTACAGTAGTCATGGCGAGAAAGGACAGTGGAATCGACCAGCACCTTAGTTGTATCTGGCGTTTAGTAGGGTCGGACGTGCGCAATGTTTTTAAGATGGAAGCGGCGATAGACTGAGCATGAGGCGTGAAGGAAAGGTCAGAGTCAAAGAGAACACATAGGAAGCGAGCCTGCGTGGTGGAGCTGATGGTAGCACCGTTGACTTGGAGGGAGACAGACACAGGAGTAGCAAGACTTGAGGGAGGAAAGACCAGAATTTCAGTTTAAGGAAGCGGGCAGACATCCAGTTAGAAATAGCAGAGAGGCAGTCAGAGACACTCGTCAACAGGGACAAGGAGAGTTCAGGAGAGGACAGATAGATTTGAGTGTCATCCGCATAAAAGCCAAAGGAGCTAATGAGTTTACCAAAGGAGGCAGTATAGATGGAGAACAGTAGGCGACCAAGGACTGAACCATTTAACACAAAATAAAGGGAAGTACAAATTATAATTGGTTGGTTCTGAACGGAACAATCTGCAGATGACCATACCATGGTGTGCAAGAGCTGTTTGCGGCCTTAGTCTGCCTTTGTACTATGGCATAGGTAATGGGGCTATATGGATGCTTGGGCCCGATCTGTTTTCAGTTAGCACTAGGGCAGGCGGGGGAGATGTTCCACCGCATGTGTTGGTAAGCCTGGGCTATAGCATTGTGGGCTTGGCGGATTTGCCCTGTCACACTTGTGTGGGATATTACTGGGCCAGGATTCTGGCGGCAACCGTCAGGGATATTGTACATATGTTAATTATGTGTCAGGTCACCTTGTACGCAGTCCAACACATAGAAACCAAACCGTTCAACATTAAAACATTAGCACATTTAAGGGGGGCGGGGCCGGACCGCCGAGCAGGACGGTCGCATGTAAGACCAGCTCCTGAAAACTCAACAAAAAACGAGCATGCGACTGGGATACTAGACATAAAAACCGACCGGCAACGGTGTCCCTCATCGGGTGGAGAGTACCAGACCCAGGGTGAGGCTGGCCAGAAGGGCTTCAGTCCCCTGGAGGAAGAATCCTCACTGGCACAAACGGGGCCTAATCCGGCGGTGAGTGGAGCAGACGGCCGCTGCTCCGCTATCCCGCCCACTGGTACTCAACCAAGGGCCAGACCCGAGACGAAAAGGCCCCGTCCCCCCACCCCTCATCTGGACCGGGGGGGTGATCCCGGTCCGTATTTTTGAGCTCCGGACGCTGCTGACATTGAGGCATAGCTTTCAAGATGGCGGAGGCCTCAGAAGATGGCGCCAAGCCGGCTACTACCACAGGGGACCGTCATCAAACGACGCTCGCTTACTTAGCTCACATCAGCCACTCAGACAATCACCCCCTGACCCTGAAACTGGCTGACAGATTGGAACAGGAACAACCCTGCAAACTGAAAGCCGCCTTACCTGACATAGCTTCACCCAGCACACGCCATCGACGAAACATCACTAAGCGGAAAGTGCGGGAAAATGGCGTCGGAGCTGAAGCCTTTCCCAGCCTGCTCGCAACCCTGCTTAAACACTCGGAGCAAAAGACGGGAACCCTCCTGAAAGACCAGCACGACATCGGTGGGGACCCCACAGAGGACGGCATTAGGTGGAACTCATCCATCGACAGCTCCCACCAGCCGATTCACTGTGAGCCAGTTCAACATGCGGCAGGCAACAGGGCAGCAGGACACTGTACACACGCAAGCAGGCAGTGGGTAAAGCGAATGACAAGCATTACTCTGTGACCACCTGAGATAACTGAGGACTATGGCATACACTCACATAAAAATGAATGCTAGGCTTGTTTCCCTCATAAATTAGTAAATACCACTAATGCTTACCATGCTTGAAACTACAGCATTTGTGCATACTATGCTCGAGCTACTGAGTAGTTTATTCATGTGATGCCACTACCACTGAGGGCACGTCTTGTTCAGTCCTTGTTCAGTTCTTATACATAATACAATTCTTAAGCAAGATAATACCATGAGCTAAGAAAATAGACCTTACGTTTGTTATCAAAAATGTTAGTACCACTGTATGTTATGCATGCGAGGGCTAATGAGATCCATTGTGACTACACACGTGGCAAGCCCTTCACTTACTTAAACTAACATATTACCTGCAAAATAATCGTACACTGCTATTGTAAAGCTGTCTTCCTGTATACTATCTTGATGTTACTAGAATCTTAATCTACATAATGCATAAACAGCGTGAGTTAAACGTGACCATATATCTATATATACAAAAATAGTGCACCGTACTACCATTCCTTAATGCTCTTTATGCTATGTACTTTCTGTTCTGAAATAAGCATGTGGATTGCCTTTGGGGTACCATGTGCCTGTATGTTACTCTCATATGCACTACAAAAATAAGGAATTAAAAAAAAAAAAAAAAAAAAAAAAAAAAAAACATTAGCACATTTAAGGTGTAGCTGGCGAGCTACAGGTAAGCATTCAGCCTATGGCATTCATACGTTGTACATGTCACCATTTAACACAAAATAAAAGGAGGTTCATGGTATTATTGGTTGCTTCTAAAAGAAACAGTCTGCAGATGACCGTAATGTGGTGTGCGAGGGTTGTCTGCGGCTTAAGCCGACCATCTTATCGTGGCATAGTTAGTGGGTCAGCGGGGATGCCTGGGCCTAATCTGTTGTCGGTTAACGCTAGGCCGGGCAGGAGACATGTTCTGCCGCAGGTGTTGGGAAGCCCGAAGGGCAGCATTATTGGCTTGGCAGATTCGCCCTGTTACACTTGTGTGGGATGGCGGTGAGCCAGGAAACTGGCGGCAACTGTCAGTGTTATTTCACATTTGTTAACTATATGTCAGGTCACCTTGTGTGCAGTCTAACACATATAAATCAGACAGCTTAACATTAAATTATAGCAAATTTTCGAGGTGCAGTTAGCAGGCTACAGGTAAGCGTTCGGCCTATGACATTCATATGTTGTAAGGGTTACACATGTCGCCATTTAACACAAAATCAGATGTTCAAGGCATAATTGGTTGTTTCTAAAATAAACAAACAGTCTGCCGAGGACCATAATATGAGTTCATTGCGGACTAAGTCGGCCATCCTACCATGGCATACTCAGTGGGGCTATGGAGAGGTCTGGGCCTGATCTGTTTTCGGTTAATACTTGGGTGGGCGAGGGACACGTTCTGCCGCAGGTTTTAGTAAGCCCGAGGTGCAGCATTATGGGCCTGGCGGATTCGTCCTGTGATACTCGTGCGGCATAGTGATGGGCCAGGAATCTGGTGCTAGCCATTAGGGTTTTAGCACATGCGTCAATTGTGCGTCATGTCACCTTGTGCGCAGTCTAACATATAGAAATCAATAATGTAATACTATGTAACTATGTAACAAAATATCAAGGTGTTGCTGGCAAGTTGCAGTTAAGCAGTCGGCCTATGATAATCAGATGTTGCATGAGTTATACTTGTGGCCTAGTTTGGTTGTCGTTCTCAGGCATAGTTCATGTGGTGGTTGTCTGCCGAGCAGGGGAATGGTTTGCGTGGCGAGGTGGGTAGACCTGGCCTCAGAACCATTGGATAATTTCTGGCAAAAAATTTTTTTTAGCTTTTCAGCTCTAGATGAGCCTTTCTTGGTCTTGTGTTGTGACATTTATTTCTAGTTGAAGTGGAGTCCAAGTGCTGGAGCAATTCCTTAAGGGGCCATCTTGCTCGGCTGCCAGCCATGCCCTCAATCCAATCATCTTTTAATAAATTCATTTGGAAATCAAAAAAAAACAAGAATAAAATTGAAAACATTATTCTTTAAATATAAAAACAGAGGACAAGGATTTCCAAACATATACCAAGTGAATGAACCTTGCGAATTATCGCATATAGTTAGTACTTTAAAAAAAAAAGAGGCCACAAAACAACCCTGGTATCAAATAGAAACTTTTAACATGGGAACTAATAATATGAAAAATCTTTTCTGGAATCTAAATAAAAAACAAGCAAAATCAATGTCGAAACTATCAATAATAATAATAATGGAAGATATGTATCCACTTTGGACACGGCTAAAAGATAATTTGGGGTATTCAGGAGAAACTTCTAGATAATCTTCCTATTGAAGTTATTTAGATAAATCTAGAGAATCTGGATATGAAGCAGTGAAAAGAAAAGGGGATAAAACAATTAGGAGATCTTATAAGAAATAACAAGATAATACAGTTCCAACAATTTAGGAAAGATTTAGGGATACCTTCAAGAAAAATCTTTTCATACGTAAGAATAAAAAGTTTCTTATTAAAACATAGACTGGGGGGCGGAGCTAGCTGCGGACCAGCAAAGACGCATGGTGAACAGCTCCGTATCAAAATTAAGCAAAATACCCGATTAAACGGCGGAAATTGGGCACCTTCCTCCCTCAAACTTTACCAACAGGTCGAGGAGAAGATAATGGGCAAGAAGAACAAGAAACCAAGGCCGGACAAAACCCCTCTTAACCATCACATCGGCGAACTCCTGCGGAACTCGCAAAAAGCCGCATGGGAGAAAATGGCCCTGGGGGAAGATGAATACTCTGACTCCTCAGGAGACTTCTACCTGGACCTGGGAGAAGGCGCATCGACCAAGCCCAAAGCATCTCCAGCAGGGGAACCGGTCACAGCAGCCTTGCTGACTAAAATGTTCACGTAACTCAGGAAGGATTTAGCTGCCGACCGAACATACTTCAAAGAGGCCTTAGAGGGGGCCACCACGAGGCTTACACAATTAGAGACAAAGGCAGATAATCAAGACACGAGACTTCACAATCTGGAATAAAAAATGCCGGACCTCCACACACAACAACTGGGCATGACTGAGAAAGTGGCGGCATTAGAAGATCATAGAAGGAGAAACAACTTAAATGTCAGAGGGGTACCTGACGATATAGGGCTAGCTGACCTCCCACACTATGTGAGGCGCCTCATAGCAACACTACTGCAACCCAAGCAGGCCAAACTCGTGAAGATTGACTGGCTGTTCCGCTTGCCCAAACTAACAAACGCACCCCCGACCGCCACGGCTGACGTTATTGTAAAATTCCAAACCCAACAGGACAAATCTGCGGTCATGGCGGCGGCCCAGGAAAAAATCTCTCTACCATTTGAGGACTCTCAACTACTATTATTCTCTGATATAACGAGAGGAATACTTAATTGGCGCAAATCGCTTCAACCTAGCCTACTTCTCCTAAGGTCCAACAACATCCAGTACCGATGGGGGACACCACGCCACATCACCTTCACCTTTCAAGGGACTCTATACCGTGCAAGGAGCCCACAAGAACTTGTCACTCACCTGGGCCAACTGGGCCTGACAGCACCTCAACCGGAATCCACGACCTCCCTGTCAATGCTAGACCCCAACACCGCAAGGGAATTTATACCCAGGTCGTCTCGGCGTGCCACGCCGGCAAGCAACATAACCTGAACAGACCGCACTGCGAGTACACCTTCCCATCCTCTCGGAAGCACCAGACTCCGCCACTAAAACTTAGGACTATACTTACCCATTTGAAATTGTTTACTTTTCTTTGCTTGAAAATTGTTGTTTTTTTGCTTAAGGGCTACCATACAAGCATATTGCAAAAGAGACCATGAACTCTTACCTTAGACACCCTAACCCGTCAAAGGGGACTGAGGTTATCTCCTTATGTCTCCTTTCTTGCCTATCTCCATTACTCCCTCCCTTTGCCCACACTTCAGGCAGCCTTAGATAATCACTCCTGCCTGTTACGTAGTAACCGAAAAGAGAGGCCCACCCTGGCACCGGCCCCAACCTTCACCCCACCCCCCACCCTCCAGGTACTATACAATCTAGCAACCAGCATGATCCACAGCCGCGCACCCTCAGAGGGGGCCCCATCCCAACCCTGGAGCACCTAAGTACCCGAGAGATATACTGTTATGTTTCGACTACACATTACTAATGTGCCCAGGGGATCAAAGATATGTTGAGTTGTTCCAAAGGCCAAATTCATGCCTTCATAGGCAACCAAATACCATTCCAGGCCACCAGTGACCCGTATCCTCTAAGCTTGTTTAACCCTTAATATGTTATCAATTCTGACTTTTAAAACAAAAAGTGCAATGTTTCTTAAAGCCATGCCAATGTTAATGTATGTTTACATGTCTGTCTGTACCAGCTGTCGTGGCGGTACAAACATGGTTGTTCACACTATGCACAAATAAAATAAAGAATAAAAAAAAATAGACAAATTAACCAATTCGATTAATTAAAACTATTTACCCAGATGAAAAGTGAAGAAAAAAACCAACATCAAAATGATAACCAAAACAATGTACCTAACTTCTTTATATACCGAACAAATTGAAATAACAGCAATAAATAGCTGGAATAAGGAGTTACAGATAAATATAGAACAGAGAAAATGGTTCAAAATGCTGACCCAAGTAAGCAAAGCTATACACTGTTTAAATTTGAAAGAGGTGTATTACAAATTAGTTAACAGATTGCATTACAACCCTTTAAAACTATCTAAAATGTACCCTGATAGATATTCTGAGTGTTGGAGAATATCGATCAAGGTACATTTTAGATAGTTTGAGCAGACTACATACATATTTGGTGGTCATGCCCAGAAATACGTAAGATATGGGTTTTAATATTCAAATGGATAGATGCATGGACAGCAACAAAAAAATAGACAGCAACAAAAAATAGAGTTCTCCCCTGCATCGGCTCTCCTTCTTATAGGTTGGCAAAAAAAAAAAAATCTAAAACAGATAAGCGAGATTAAATAATACATACATTATTAGCAACCAAACTACATATAGCTAAAAACTAAAAATAATAAATATAAATTTACAAATTATAAATCAATGTCAAATGGAGCAGGGTATAGATAATCATTTTAATTATAATTCAAGCACAAGATGGAAAGATTGGGCAGAAAGGATTAAAAAAGATAAACCAGGATAATCAAAGAAAGAAAAGGGAGGATAAGGGGTAACGAGAAAACGGAGTACGATATAGGAAAGAAGTAAAATAAAAAGAAGAAATATAAGGTTTAAATATTTATATCCTATATGTGTGATGTATTGTGAGTTTTGATGTACAGACACATAAGAGAGGGTGTTATATAAATACAGTACAGTGAGATATAAACACTATCTAAACAATGGGGTAACAAAAACAAAACAAAGGAAAAAATAAAAATTTTAAAAAAAGGACATCGTTTTAAATGTATTGTATAAAAGATATGTAAAGGAATGTATACACATATGTTTGGAAAGAAGACAATGTACATGTTATATGTTTTGTAAAAAAAAAGGAGAAAAAAAAAACCTTTGAAATAAAGATTATATAATTAAAAAATTCTATGCTTTGCAAATAACTGTCTTTTTTGAGTTGATACCAACATTTTGATAATACTGGACCAATCTCTAAATTTGCATCCAGGTTATGTTTACTATATGCTTAAACTGGATTTTCTAGTACAGTCCACCTACAGCACAAGACCCTTAGCAGATAAATGATTGTTAAGCACCAAAAACTATCTTAGCTTCAATAAGTGGTTTTGGTGTATAGATCATTCCCCTGCAGTCTCACATAGCGCCAACAAATTCCGTAGTGCTTTACAATGGGTGGCCTAACAAACATGTATGCACCCCACAAAAACAACCAAAAGCAGAAAATTAAATAAATAAAACCAGTCTGGAGCCAACATTCACACCCCTCTGTATTTTAAATACATAGATATATATTTGCAATTCCTGTCTACAAACATACACACTGACATTTATTTATAAAATCTTTTACCAGGATGGATACATTGAGATTTATTTAGTACAATGTGTTCTGTGTCCATGAATACACATCATTAACATTGTATCCTAACATGATCCCTGGAGATGCTCATAGATCTTCCTTTCCTACGTCACTATTATATAGTGAGATTCCCCTTACTCTCACCCATTGAGAGCCTCCCCATACAATCCTCCTGTCACATTCTGCCCACTAACAAGGCATTCCATGCTGCTTCACATTGCCAGGAGTCATGTGACGTCACTTCCGTTGCGAAAGCAACGGCCATTGGTATATAAGAGATGCGATGGCTATTCTCTATAGGCACCCCCTTTTTCCAAACTCAGTACCGCCTGTGTCTCTGGCATAGGGTGTGCCTCCTTAGCCCCTTACCTGAAGCAGGTAATTCGCCTGGAGTCGCTACAACGGTGTCCGGGCCCCCGCCTCACACCCTTCGCCGGAGCTCCTTACAAACGTACTGCTCTCTGTAACGGACAGGATGATTGAGCAGCTTCGGTCACGTGCTCAATACGTCACCGGCGGCATGACGGGAGTTGTAGTCCTAACCAGGCTTGCACTGTTTTGCGCTATCCTATGGAAAGGATCGCTTGTAGTTACGAATGTGAATAAAGAACACATATTTTCTATTAGACCTGTATTACTTGTGTGATATATGTGTATGGTATTCACTCAGTTCACATGTTTATGTCATGACCAAGCAATAATATGGCAGCACTGCCACCCTTCACATTTGTGGGGACCTGGGCAACAATTTATTTATTTTTAAAGTGGGGGGTGCCTCATCCTTCATACAGAGGTTCACAAAACCAGTAATTAGTCACTCACACTTTCCACATACCCCAACCTTAATATCAACATGCTCACACATAGAAACAAAGTTACATTAAAGGAACACCATAAGGTTCAGAACAAATATATCAATTTTCTCTTTACCGTGTATCTTTTTTCTGTTTACAGGTTCCCCTTGTAAAATGATAAAATTATGTTTTTACGCTCCCATAATACAGTGCTGGGATGAACTCCGCCAGCCGCTTACTACACAGAATGCTTCTCATAGAGACGCACAAGGAAGACGCAGCACATGTGCTTAAAGGAAAACACACATCTTAAATATCCTAATATAATCTTAATGTCAAGGCACGAAATTTAAAGTCCCATGCTACTAGCCAGGTCTAACAGTTCCTTGCCACTTCCAGCCTGGAGGATCTGTGGTACACTAACTAGGGCTACATTTCCAATTACCAATGGCTAGCGGAGGGTGGAAATTTTAAGCCGGATTTATGTGCTAGTATACCATCTTGCTGCACCCTCTATTGAATATTTCAGTTGAACATATGACTTATAACCAAGCTATTTATACAACTGAAAATTCAGTTTAGGATAATCCAGGAGTATTCCATTATAAACACATTTATTGCAGTTTTGGACAGTCTTTCCTTAGTGCGGTCACTTGGTAGGTATGTCTTCAATATTAAAAAGAAAAATGTAGGGGAAATACGATATTGTCAAATAATACATATATTAATCTTTCCTTTTTTTTTTTTAGATTAGGTTGAAACGTTGATTCTCTGTTTTTGGAATTTAAGCTAAAGCTAAATGGGAAAAGTGTAATAATTGTTATTTTCAATTAAATATATCTTATAGATTTGGTTATTTCATTCTGACAAAAATAACAACAAAGGGGGAGGAGCCTGGCCATCAAGGAGAGTAGACGTGCATGCCATGAGCTCCCGCTGAAAAAGCAAACAAGCTAACTTTAAACGGGCTAAAACAGCTATTGACCCCACTGACAGGCAGCACAGAACCCTGAGGGGACCCAGCGAGATACCCTGTGACCCTGCAAAGTGGATCGGTCACGGGAGACCGGGAGAGCACCGCTGCGGCCTACTACACCGGAGCTGGGGAGGGACGGCCGAACTCCCTGCTTCCAGGTAATCCACGAGAATAGACACTCTCCTACCCCCCCCCCCCTTTGGACCGGCGGGGGTCATCCCGGTCCACACTCGACAGCCTAAATCAAGCAACATGAAAACGGCATATAGACCCAGAACGGAGTACAACCACATGAAGAGGGCCGGAACAATAATGGCGCCTGACACATGGCATGATGAGGATACACAAGAGCAATTTGCCCCAGTCCTTTGCTCCGTGGACCGCACACTAAAGCGGCTGAATAAGCACATTCAACGGTTTTGGGTAAAACTGGAAACCCTCTTCTTCTCTAAATCGCACCAACCGCGAGTCAAAAAGCGAGACGGCAAGAGCCGGAGGGACCAAGGGACCCCCTCGGGCCTACAGCACCGAGACAAGCCTGCACCTCTCACTACTGGCCCACCTGGGCCGAAGGCCACCAAGGGCTTGACCCGAAGACATCACCCACACGGACCGGGAAGGACCCGGTCCATGGAAGAGAACGGGCCCGTGGCACAAAGATGTCGGCCTTCATACCGGCCTGGGGCTGGAGGGAGGACCCACCCTGCCCCTGGCGAACAGCCGCCTTTGTTACCCGTCCAGCACCGAACGTAGCGAACAGATCACAGGGCCCAGACCGAGGACGCACCCCACAGGCGACGAGCTCCCGGCTCACCTTTGCTGGACTCTGGCACGAAGGCTCATGCAGCCTCCCCTCACAGGGAATTGGTTAAGCGGCCTACAACACCTCTGAATGTTGTTAGCGGTAACCACACTGAATGTAACGATAATGACTCTCAGGGGTGTATTGAGGGAAAGTTGCTTTACACTATTTAACACTGGAAACGTATAATTTGGTTGGTCACACCTATGTCTTAGTGCCCCTAACTTTGAGACTGACGATACAAATGCCTAGATGTTTTTTCACTGCATGGGCTGATTTACTTCTCCAAACTATGTTGCATAAGCTGCCTACAAGCCCACTGTAACCTGATTCCACCGGGCCCTAAGTTAGCATATTAAGTTATCATATTAAGTTATCATATTATGTTTTGAGAACCATGCCTCCACATGGAGTAGCATAAGCCTGACACCTATCCCAGGCTTCCCAGCCCCCAACGCCTTAGCTATGTACTTAAGATTGATACACTCGTGACTTCTATACATATACACCTAGCATGCTCCAAGCCTGACCCTCTTGAATTTAAAAATAAAAATTGTGCACTGTTCCTATATATCCCATTGTTATCTATGTTTTGAACTACGCAAGTGGAATGCCTTTGGGGTACCACGTGCCTGTATGTTAACCTACTATGCACTGCAAAAAAAATAACAACAAAATATTAATTCATCCTTTACCTAACCAAACTAGGCTATGATCATTTAGCTGTAATTACCAATAGAAGATCTGACAGTTACTCATAGAAGATCACCAATTACCAATAGAAGATCTGACAGTTACTCATCGTGCAGGCCGCCATCTTGAAACTGGTTTGCATTTTTCTTAAATCCTACATGACAGTCACTAGTACCAAGAAAAACATCATCAGCTAATCAGATTCAGTGATATGCTATTATAAGATGGAGCTGGAGTAAAGTTACTGGGGTGGTAGGCATATATTTAATTAAGAAGTTTAATTTGTGACCAAGGCATTGAGGACCCATTGGTTACTCTACATTCAAGTTATGGGGCTACATAAAAGATAATGGTATTGGGTAACCTTGGATCTCTTTCTGAATGGTAACGCGCACACAGAACAATTGCCCTGTTCCTCGGCAATCAGCAGGCAGAAAATCCTGGGGATATTAATCCAACAAAAGGCTGGGAGCCAGTAATGCCAAATTGTATTTAGTTGAAATCTTGAAAAATAATTTAAAAAAAATAATCAAAAAGTCATGAGATTCTTGATACCTTTTCAATTTACTTTTAAGACTGTGTTACACCATGTTACCACAGTATGGAAATTGGATAAACGCCTGGAGTACCCTGCTCAGTAACTGGGATTGGAGACTGGAGGGTCAGTGTCTATGAAATCGAGCTGGGATTTACTCTATTTATTGATTGATTGTCCCTCCATAGATATGTGTGTGTGTAACTATAAGATGTCCTCTGTTTTAATGTATTTCTTTTTATTGTCTTTTATACAAGTTCAGTAATACAGCATTACAATAAGAAGACAAGGTTTTGTTGGGCTTAGCAAACATGACATCAATAGAATTAAAGGGATACTGTAGTGCCAGGAATACAAAGCTGTATTCCTGGCACTACTGCTCCCCCTGCCTCCTCCCTCCCTCGCGCCACTCTCTCCCAGGTAAATAAAGGTTTGAAAATCGTTTATTTACTTACCTTATCCCAGCGTCGATGTCCCTCGGCGCTCGGTCACCGCTTGGCCCCCTCCTCCATCCCGTGATGAGCAGGGTCTCATGCACATGCAAGGCAAATGCTATGTGCGCATTAGACCCCCCATAGGAAAACATTAAATTAATACTTCCCTATAGGGGAAAATCTGACGCTGGAGGTCCTAATGCAGAGCATGAGTACATCAAGCGTCAAATACCCGATCAAAGGTCCGTTTCAATTCAGGAAGGCCTCAAGTGGAGACAGCCACTGGAGGCAGACTTAGTGCTGCAATACAAACATTGTAGTTTCTCTGGAACTGCAATGTTTAAAACTGCAGCACTAGGTGCAGAAGGGACAAAGCACCCAGACCCCTTCAATGCGCTGAAGTGGTCTTGGTGCCTACAGTGTCCCTTTAATATGCATGAGAGAGGGTTAGTAGAATGATAAGGATGGAGGGTAAGAAGGTAGGATATATTTTCCTCCGGGACACTAATACTTTGAGTATGATACTGCATTTTCTCCATTTTTCATTGCTCAACTCCGGGACACTACTCTTTTACTCTTTTGCCCCGTGCCTGAGAGTAGGGTCCAGTTGTTAGTTAATTGTTGCCACAAATACCCCTACCATGACGGAAGGGTAGGCCCAGACACCGGACATAGTAGACCCCCCGCACTGACACCACAACTACCGACGATAGGCTGACCCCAAACCATGTCACTCCCCCCCCCTGCCCCAGGGTAACAGGGGCGTTGCTCCCTCTACGCCAGCTCTGGCTAAACATAACACTAGGGACCCGCCTAAGCTTAATGTGTCCACCGCACCGACCTGAGAGTCTCCCCTTAATCTATAATATAATATAATATGGACCTATATTACTCCCTAGAGACGAATTCAGCAATGTGGCATGTAGATACTAACAGAATGCAGCAGGACTATGTTGTCAGGTGGCTGAGTACACCGCCGGGTTCATAATTACTGTAATAACTACTACTGGTACTCAGATCTAACCTACGCCCAGTCACATGATACACAAGGGTTTAGACGTTAAGCCATTCTGCTCTAACTCTAGACCAGATGTAGTTTAAACCTACTTTCACACGCTAAACGACATACAATGACAACGCATAGCCTACTGTTATTGTGAAGCGCTTGCAGCAAGCTTTTTGTAACTTGACGCATATCTCTTAAAGCTTAAACCATTTATGTTAACCGCGCAGCCATGTTCCTAACCTAATCAATAAGACAGCTCTGTTGGGCTGATAACCGTTTATGTTATACGTTGATATTTTACTTTCATATTGTGTCTCTCCAAGTCAAGCTTGTAAACTCAAAACAAAAATGTGCAGTACTGTCATACCTATGTTAACCTATAAGAGTCAGTGACTGCTGTTGGGGCATCATTGGCATGTCTGTACCATTTATCCTGCACTCAAAAAAAAAGAATAAAAAAAAAAAAAAAGAAGAAGGTAGGATATATTTAATATCTAATATGACAGTTGAATTATAGTTACAATGTACAGGAACAAACATCATTGTTCTATAGTTACAAGAAGGAATAATATAATATAATCAGTAGGGAGCAGGAGAGTCATAAGTGTGAGTATAATCAGTAGGGAGCAGGAGAGTTATAAATGTTAAAGGATTGGATTGTTAAACATCTAAAAATACATGGATTTCAAGATCAGAGACAACATGGGTTTACTTCTTTTTTTTTGATTGGGTAACTAAAATAATAGATCAGGGTGGTGCAGTAGACATTGCTTACCTAGATTTCAGTAAGGCTTTTGACACTGTTGCACATAGAAGGCTGATCAATAAACTGCAATCTTTAAAGGGACACTCCAGGCACCCATATCACTTCTGCCCATTGGAGTGGTCTGGGTGCCAACTCCCACTACACTTAACCCTGCAACTAAATATTGCAGTTTTCAGAAACTGCACTATTTACCTTGCAGGGTTAACTCCTCCTCTAGTGGCTGTCTACTAGACAGCCACTTCCGGGTTTATGGCACTTATAGCATCGCTGGACATCCTCACGCTATGTGAGGACCTCCAGCGTTGCTGAAATCCCCATAGGAAAACATTGAAAGCATTTTTCAATGCTTTCCTATGGGGAGGGCTCCCCCGCCGGCTGACCGCGCATGCACATTAGGTCTCCTCCGAAGGATGACGTCGGCGGGGGAGGAGCGTGAGCGGACCCAGAACCAGCAACGAGGGACATTAGCGCTGGATACAGGTAAGTCACTGAAGGGGTTTTAACCCCTTCAGCAACTTGGGATGGGGGTGGGTGGGAGAGGGGACCTGCAATGTCAGGAAAACGGTTTGTTTTCCTGGCACTGGAGAGTCCCTTTAAGTTTGGATTCCAATATTGTTGAATGGGTAAGGCAGTGGCTGAGTGACAGGCAATAGAGGGTTGTAGTCAATGGAGTATATTCAAAGCTTGGGCTTGTCACCAGTGGGGTATCTCAGGGATCTGTACTTGGACCCATTCTCTTTAATGTTTTTATTAGTGATATTGCAGAAGGTCTTGATGGTAAGGTATGCCTTTTTGCTGATGATATGTAACAGGGTTGATGTTCCAGGAGGGATAAGCCAAATGGCAAATGATTTAGGTAAACTAGAAAATGGTCAGAGTTGTGGCAACTGACATTTAATGTGGATGAGTGCAAGATAATGCATCTTGGGTGTAAAAATCCAAGGGCAGAGTACAGAATATTTCATAGAGTCCTAACCTCAACATCTGAGGAAAGGGATTTAGAGGTGATTATTTATGATGACTTAAAGGTAGGCAGGCAATGTAATAGAGCAGCAGGAAATGCAAACAGAATGCTTGGTTGTATAGGGAGAGGGAAGTGCTCATGCCATTGTACAGAACACTAGTGAGACCTCACTTGGAGTATTGTATGCAGTACTGGAGACCGTATCTTCAGAAGGATATTGATACTTTAGAGAGAGTTCAGAGAAGGGCTACTAAACTGGTTCATGGATTGCAGGATAAAACTTACAAGGAAAGGTTAAAGGATCTTAACATGTATAGCTTGGAGGAAAGACGAGACAGGGGGGATACCAATCAGCAATTCACAAATAGAATTTCTTATTTATTTATTTTTTGCAGGGGGGTGAATTCCGTAAGAGTGAGTGAGGAGGAGGGGGATAGAGGAAAAGGAGAAGCAAAATAGTAGAAAGATAGAGAACAATTTAAAAACATATACATGTAGATCGTTTTTTTTTCATTGTGAATAATAAATGTTCTTAGCGATTAGGGACTTTTAGAGTCCCTATTGTCACCTCATGTTAGTAAGGCATACATTATGAATGAGAAAAGAAAATGAAGAGAATTAGGAAAGTAAGCAAAGGACAAGGGAAGGGGCGTGGCCTGGACGAGCATGCCGCAGGACGCTCGGTGAAAGAGCTCCGCAAACGACCTCTCAAGCCACAAATAGGAGAAGAAATGGTCCGAAACAAGAAGCTGTCAGTCCCAGGGACAATTGCAGCCAACTCACCTAGACGAAACACAGGTCCGATGGACGAATATATTGCAACACCGTCGGATCTGCAAGCCCCCACGCAGGCAGACAACATGGTGCCGAGAGCACAGGGGAATCCCCCCAAAGCAGCGGTCAAGCAGAAGCCCTAACGCTGATCCGTGCAGAGCTCTCACAAATCTCTGCAAGGATGCTAACAAAGGCAGACACCGGCACCCTGTTGAAGGAGATGCGGGCGGCCGTGCGGGAGGAAGTGGCCGGCCTGCGCAAAGATGTGAGCGCTCTGGAACAGAGGGTTGAAGAAGTAGAGGTGGCGGCCCGGGAAAGTGCGCAGCAACACAGAGCTGCTGAAGTGGCTGCAACCCGACAGGGGAATGTACTACTCACAATCCGCAGGCAAGTTGAAGACTTAGAAAACAGAAGCCGACGAAGCAACATCCGCATCCGCGGGCTGCCAGAAACAGAGACTGAACCGCTCCCAGCCACTCTGCTAGCATTGTTCCACCAGATACTGGGAGAGGAGGCCCCTGCTGATCTCAAGCTGGAGCGCGCACATAGAGCGCTGGGACCGCAGAGACAAGATGGACGACCCAGAGATGTAGTGTGCTGCCTTCACCTATGCAGCATAAAAGAGAGGATCATGGCGGCGACCAGGGGAATGGCCACCATACAATTTCGTGGCTCCGAGATTTCCCTCTTCCACGACCTCTCCAGCCTGACTCTGGACGCCAGACGGGCACTACGTCCAGTCACCAGCATCCTCAGGGAAAAACGGATCCCCTACCGCTGAAGAAGTCCCGGACCTGAGGAAGAAGTCCCGGACCTGATGAGGGCCCTCAACCTACCGCAGCCACGTGTCCGTAACTGGATCCTAGAGGAGGCGATTGCAGCCAGACGGGACCCCACGGTCCTCATCCGTATACCGGAGGAACCTGACAGAGCGAGAGCACCCCCACGGAGATGGGGAGGGCCGAATGGCCCTGAAGAATAATCCGGTCCGGGCCGAGTCGGAGAGGGGTATCACGGGTGAGTCTGAGTAATCTTTTGGGGACTCTGGGTCACTTGAGCCATCCGGTACAACTGGTTATCTGGGGGCAAACCTGGACTATTGGGGTGGGCCACGGGGGGGACGGAGGGCTGATTCATACACTAGTGCAGCGGCCATTTGTCCCCATGCGTGCAGTAGCACGAACTCCACCTCCTTCATCTTCTCCCCCTGCTTGCCTCGTACTGCCCGCCAGAGGGGGCCGTGGGCCTGGGGAAGTGGGAACCTTAATCCGCACCCGAACTACGGACTGGGGTTGGGAGACACTTTGGGAGGGGTACTGGGTCTCTGGAGGGCCGGGACACAGGTCAGATGGTCAGCTCTGCACAGCTACGCCACCCAGGTGTGCCCGCGCCACTTTATTGTAATGATCCATCGACATACGATCTGCGGTGGGCCTCTATACTGGGACACACCGGCCCTACTCGGGCCAAGCCGGGGTCAGATGACCTGGACTGTGGGGATTTTGCTGGAGGGTGGGGAGGGAGGGATGGGGGAAGGGGGGATGGTTCCGGGAATAGGTACCCTTGAGACAGAGTGACGCGGCTGACACAGATGGGGAAGCTAGTAAAGATTCAAGGCAGGTACCCAAGAGCCCAACAGCCACAAAAGGTCAAAAGTGCCCTGGGGGGGCGAGTTAGGGTGACTGAGGGCAATGCTGACCACACAACCCACCTGTAAGCTGAGCCTGACTGCCGGACCCCATCCCTCACCCCTACGCAGTGGGTTACCACCCCTACTCACAAGGCATCCCACGCCAGAGATCCAGACCCGACCGCGGCCATACAGCCCCACAACGGAAGATGCTGACCCCTACCCACTCCGTCTCCGCCTGCCACCCTAGGGGAACAGGGGACCCCAGCCCAGGGCGACTAACCATGGATGAGAGGACGGCCATAGTACCCTCCCTAACGACTCCCAGATCCCCTCACCGACGATGGCCCACACATGAATACTGACAACCCGAACTAATACTCAGCTCTCGGACACTATATGCCTCCTTAGCCATAACCACTTCCCGGCCAGGGGGGTGGGACCAGAACCACACCACTTACATAGTGATTATAGATCCAACCTCACTGAACACTCACCATTGAATACCTGCGCAGGTGCAGTCTAGGTTAGGCACCCACAGACAGACATCCTCCCCGAACTGGTGGAGGGAGTGCGGAACCACCCAGTAAGGGTCCCGGCACGACATATCCACCACAGGTGTCAAGTCTACATAGACCCTCTCATAGGTCTACACTCACAACCAATCCCAGACCTCCTCCTCCCGTGTCGTTCGGACACCACTCTCTCCCTCTTCCCCACCCCTCCCAACCTGCCGGGTGTCCGCCATGGGTTCGGGGTTCGCCCCGGCGCCGCTACGGCTGTGGTCCAACAACGTCAGAGGTCTAAACGCCCCTGAAAGGAGGTCACACCTCCAGGAAACCCACTTCCGGGGAGACCGGAGTCCAGCCCTGCGAGACACCAGGTACACACAAGGCTTTTTCGCGAACCACCAGACAGCCAAAAAAGCAGGAGTTGCAATTCTGATAGCGAGCAACATACCGTTCAACTGCACACAGACGCAAGCAGACCCTATGGGTCGCTTCATCTTTATCAAAGGCACTGTCGCCGAAACCACGTACACCTTTGCGAGCGTTTATGCCCCCAATACCCAACAACATAGATTCCTCAGAACCACGATGTCCAAACTGGACCATTTCCGGGAGGGCCTACTTGTAGCAGCAGGAGACCTGAACGTCGCGCTCGAACCCAACCTTGACACCTCCAGAGGCGTTAGCTCCTACCCGCCGCACGGCCTGAGAGACATCAGAGACACGTTTCGCAGGGCAGGCCTTGTAGACTGCTGGAGAGCCCTCCATCCGAGTGACAGGGACTATACCTACTACTCCCCGGTTCACCGCCGGTACAGCAGACTAGATTATATCCTCATGGCTCAAGAGCTCCTCCACTTACTCATCTCGACCGAGATACGCTCGATGAGCTGGTCCGACCACCACCCGGTCCTGACGTGCATCCAGTCCCCCTTGTTCAGACCCAGGAACAGGCAATGGTGGATGAATGACTCGCTCCTGTCGGACGTTGCCGTCGTCTCTGAACTCCGCACGACGCTAACTACTTTTTTCGAGGAAAATTACTCCCCTGACATGCCGGCCCTCACCACATGGGAGGCCCATAAATGCGTGATACGAGGAACGTTAATCAATATATGCACCCGTAGGAAAAGAGAACAACGGAGACACATTGCGGAGCTCTGTACACAGATTTCTGGACTAGAGGAGGCGCATAAGGCCACGCAGTCCGACCTGGATTATAGGGCCCTCCTGGACGCCAGAAGGACGCTTCGCGACATCCTACAACAGAAACTGCAATATACTATACGCCGGTCCCTCCGCTTCTTCTACGAATACTCGGATAAATGCGGCCGCCTCCTGGCGAGAATGCTCCAGAAGAAGAGACGCATGTACCATATCACTAAAATTAGAACTAAAGACCAGATGATGTCCCACATGCCGGACAAAATAGTGGAGTCCTTCCGGGCGTACTATGAGACCCTATACAACCTTCCCACCGCGACTACGCCAGACACGATTCAACGGCGGAAACAACGAATGTCGGAGTTCTTGAGGGAAAACGTCACTAAAACACTGAGTAGAGAGGAGGCGGAAGCATTGGAGGCGCCCATCTCGCTAGAGGAGCTACAGGCGGTGCTGAAAGGATCGAAGCTCAACAAGGCCCCAGGCCCGGACGGTCTACCGGTCAGGTATCTCAAAGAGTTTGGGGATGTCCTGTTGCCCAGATTCCTGACGGGCATCAACTCCCTGCTAGAGGGAGGAACGCTCCTGCGAGACTCCCTGGCAGCGACAATCACCGTCATCCCAAAAGAGGGCAAGGATCCAGCGAGCTGTTCAAGTTATAGACCAATCTCGCTTCTGAACGCGGATCTGAAGCTCTTCACGAAGGTACTGGCCTCCCACATCCGCACTACACTCCCAGACCTGGTGGGTCCCGACCAAGTCTGCTTCATACCTGGCCGGGAGGCTAGGGACAACACCATAAGGGCACTAAACGTCATCCATGCGGCCCGTAGCTCCACGCAAAAGCTCGTGCTTCTCTCCACTGATGCGGAGAAGGCTTTTGATTGAGTGGACTGGAGATATTTGGAGGCCACACTCCGGGCTATGGGCTTTGGACCGCACCTAATGTCCTGGATCCTTTCCCTCTACACGACCCCGACCGCAAGAATATGGGTTAACGGAGCTCTCTCTGAATCGGTGTCGATTCGAAACGGGACGAGGCAGGGATGCCCACTCTCCCCCCTCTTGTTTGCCCTCTCCCTGGAACCGTTCCTGGGGGCGGTCAGACGCGATGGGGGAATAGGTGGGTATACCCTGAAGGGCACGACACACAAGGTGGCAGCATATGCTGATGATATGTTGTTCTTCCTCAGCGACCCCTTGGTCTCCATCCCAAACCTGTTGCGAGCCTTCTCGGAATACGGACTCGTTTCTAACATGAAATTGAACGTGGATAAGTCGGAAGCCATGCCCATCTCACTGAAGGAACCAGAAGTCGCCCATCTACAGGCCCAATTCAGATTCACCTGGTGCGCGACGAAGCTTAAATACCTGGGGATATGGCTCACCACGGACCCCACGCAGCTTTACTCGCAAAATTTCACCCCAATACTACTCACGCTGAAGCAGGACCTCACTCGCTGGGCCGGCCTTTGTGTGTCATGGTTCGGCAGAATGAATGCCATTAAAATGAACCTCCTACCACGTCTGCTGTACCTCTTCCAGACGATCCCGATACGAATCCCGATGACGTTCTTCAGTACCCTGGACACCGCTCTCTCCGGATTCGTCTGGCATACCAAGCCACCCAGAGTAAAGAGAACGCAACTGCAACCAACAAAAACACAAGGTGGAGTGGGACTCCCATCGATCCTAACCTACTACAGGGCAACACACTTACACCGTTTGGTGGACTGGCACACACAGAAGACGGACAAAATATGGATACACATGGAGCGGGAGCAGGCCGCAGGGATGCTGCTGGCAGCGGTCTGGATGGACGAGCAGATGAGGAGCAAGACGACGCGGACCCACCCCCTGATTGGGGCGACACTGCAGGTCTGGTACGGACCAAACTCTCGTTGACCATGACACCGGGTCCGATGACCCCAATCACCCACAACCCCGCCGTAGCGGGGGTCTTAACCCACAAGAACTCAGGACGCTTGGTGCAATGGACTTCACGTACATGCAGCAATGGTGTGCGGTGGACTCCCTTAAACAACTCCCAGACCTTATCCCAGACAGGACCCCGACAAGTCTAGAGAGATTCCGCTACTTTCAAATCAAGGCGTACTACACCTCACACGGCGGAAGATGCCTATTCCACAGGAACATGACGGAGTTCGAAGACCTCTGCAGGGCCCGCTGACGCCTGAGCAAGGGGATATCCACATTATACACGATGCTTCAAAAGGCGGCCCGTCCGGACCCGGCTAGGTACATGGCGCGATGGGAGGAAGCTACGGGAGTCACGCTCAATGAACAACAGTGGACGAAAATCCACATATTCACCCATCAAAGCTCAATGTGCTCAAAACAACAGGAGCTTAATTACAAATTGCTGACGGGCTGGTACAGAACCCCGGAGCGGCTACACCGGATGAACCCAGACGCTACGACTTATGCTGGAGATGCGAGGAGGCTGTTGGGACAGACCTACACATTTGGTGGTCCTGTAGAAAAATAACCCAATACTGGACTCAAGTTCACGCACAGATCAAGATAATTCTGGACACCGACCTCCAACTACAACCTCTCCAAATGCTCCTCCATCACACGGAAATGCCAGTAACGAAATACAAGAAATCGCTCACGAAACACCTGCTGAATGCAGCCAAGCTGCTCATCCCGGCCAGATGGTGTACCACACAGGTTCCCAACCTACAACAGTGGATGGACAAGGTAGACGAGATCCACGGGATGGAAACACTCACAGCTTCCCTACAGGGAACCACAGAGAGATGCCTACAGACGTGGATGCCGTGGATAGACTTCATCTCCCGAAGAGGGACCTAGAACCCCAGTCCCGCACCCCGGAAGGAGGGAACATTGTAGGACAGCTCAGCCTAGACCCAGGTAGAAATGGGGAAACACTGGACTAAGGTCGTTGGGACCAGCGGCGGAAAGCGGGCGGGGGCGGGCCCTGTGGCATGGGCGGACACCTGGGGGGTAGTCTTTCCTTGTCCTCCACACGCCTAGCCCTCCCCTCCCCGTCCTACCCCAACCCGTGAGGCGGACCACCACATTGGTCCTAGCACCAACTCACACGTAGTACATACATGGCTCGGACATGATCCTTACATAAACCAGAACGACACACTACCCTAGCATCTGCACCTGCGCGGTGGCGGGAACCACAAGGCCCTTGATGGATCCGTTTTAGAGGCCAAGCCGCAATTGGGAACGCATCAGCCACAGAGGGGGGCCACGGATAGCACACACTCAGACTTTGAGTGGGGATATAGGAGGCACAGAGGGTCCCACAGCGAGCCCAATGTACGCTTCAAAGACAGTGGACTTCCATAGAACGCCCCGATGAGGAAGTAGATAGGGGGAATGGATGACGGATACTCCAAACAGTTCCCAGACAAGAGAAACCTAGTTAACGCACTAGACCACTGACATATCCCCTCCCCATATACCCTCGCACGCCCTGGCCCCATACCCTACCAATGGACCAGACCCTCAATTGGTAGCCGCCACATTCGAACTAGCATGAGCTACAATCTTTCACAGCAGACTGAGTTCAGTAAGACCGACGTAGACCACTTGACTCCCCCTAATCTGCATTACGGCCACTATAGCTGTTTCGTACTGGTAACATGGGCCAAACCTTAGCTATCGGGCGAGGACACCATGTCTGGCCACTTTGATGTATATGTTGATATAGTACAATAGAAGTGAAGTTTAAATTGAACTCGTTTACCCATGTGATACAGTCTTGCTACAATATCCTTGTTCACATCTCAAATGTCATGTAACTTTTTGCAATGTTGTCAAATAAACACAAATTAAATATAAAAAAAAGGACAAGGAAAAATTAAAAAATAAAATTAAATATAGAGTTCCCATTGAATACCTGGCAGCTCATCTTCATTCATAGAGGAATGAAGAATTAAGTGACCCAGAAAATTAGAACACGGAGTCATGAATTCCCATATACTTGGGGAATCAGTGTCAGTAGTATTTACTACTAATTGTCTTTTAATGTTGTTTTGTAAATATGTATTGTTTAAATTCACTATAAATATAGTAAAAAAAAAAAAAAAAGAGAAGAAAACCCAAACAAGGTTAAAAAAAAAATTAGAATATGGTTACATTTCTATCCTTAAATGTATCCTTAAAGGTTTAAACTCGCCCTTCAAAAGATCAAGTCTTATGGATTATCTAAAAAAAATAAAAAATAAAAAAAGAAGAGAGTCCAAGTTGTCCTTCTACAGGAAACTCATTGGCTGAGAAAGGACTCATTGAAATTTATACCTGAAAGATTACAAATTAAAATGACTGGGTCACTAGAAAGAAAAATGAAGAGAGGTGTAGCCCTTCTAGTAACTGAAGATCTCGACTTCAGGATACATTATAAAGAAATAAATAGTTTGCCAGATATATAATTGTCATCTGTAAAATAAAAGAACAAATATTTACAATCGTTAACATATATTCCCCAAACAATCAAACTAATAAATTTAGTTTAGCTTAAAAGAACATCCTAACAAGAGTCGACAAGATCAAACAGGGAATGGTCATAATAGCAGTCGATTTTAACAATATATTAGACCCCCACATGGATAAGATATCAAGAGTCAGCAATATAGTAAAAAAAAAAAAAAAACATAAATGAAGCTATCCAATTTTCAAAGATCGTGAAAAATAATAATTTGCTATTTATTCAGTGAAGTAGACCGACTACAGGGCCAGGATCTATGGAGCTGTTTTCGGCTACTGTGTCCCTGCAGTCGGTCAAATCTTAAAATCTCTGTAACTCCCGAACCCCTGGTCTGATCTGGGTGAAATTTGAGTATGTTTCTCACCCAGAGCAGACCTACCAGGGGACCCCTCATTTACCCTCGTACCCCCCGTATTTAGGGGACATTCAGAAACTGGGGAAAACTCGGTTCCCTCTAATTAATTTACCTGCTAATCTAAGGGGAGGAGAGGGAGGGGAGGGGATTGTGAGGTGATTGGTTGTTTTGAGTTACCGCCCTTGCATGGGAAAAAGCCATAAAAGAAATTGTGTGAATAAAGCTGACAGTTGACCTCCAAGCTATGTGTCGTCTAGTTCTTGGAGGGAAGGGATTGTAACCACGCTACCCGTTTGATACCTGTATTGGATTTCTGTTCCTGTCTACCAGCGGAGCTACCTTGGATCGTACCTCTACTCCGCCACAATTGGTGGCAAGCGACGGGATCGTACTACACAGCAAGAGGCATTCAGCAGGAATTAAAAAGGACTGAATGGAAACAGATTATACCCTCTTGAAACGGGACACGCTAAAAGAGTTACTGGAAGCGAGAGGGAGGATAGCAAGCAACAAAACAAAGGCTATCCTAATCGCAGAACTCATGGAAGGAGACAGAGCCGCAGCTGCTGCAGCACCTCCAAGGGAGGGGGAAGAAACTGAGTTTACCAGAGAATATAGGGCCAGGATGGCTCTATTCTCACCAGCCATGGCAGCACAGAAAGCAGACCAGGTGTACAATGATGTACAGGCTCTCTTTATGCAGCGATCAGCGCAGGGAAGCGCAACAGCGGCCCCCACCCCGCCAGCGAAAGCTAAAATACCGTACCAGGTATTCAAAGCATTCAATGATACCGAGGGGGACATTGATGGCTATTTACAGAACTTTGAACTTTTGTGCCAGCTACATGCCATTAGCACTGAAGAACAAGTACGAGTGCTAGCGGGTAACCTATCCGGCCGCGCAGCAGATGCCTACCGAGCTATGCCGGCAGAGGATATCAGGGACTATCAAAAGGTAAAACAAACCTTGCTCGCACGGTATGCCCTTACACCTGAAGCATACCGAACACAGTTCCGGGAATTACCCAAATCAGAAAAAGACTCACATGCAGAATTTGCACACCGCCGACAACGGGCAGCTGACGGGTGGCTTGAGGCAGCCAAAGCCGTCACGGCCCAAGAGATCAAGCAATTGATGATGCTGGAGCAGTTCTACCGACGTTTGTCTCCACAGTTACAGATCTGGGTAAGAGAACGTAAGCCCCATACTCTGCATGAGGCCGCTCAACTAGCAGATGAGCATCAGGACTCCCGACGGGAACAGCATGTATCCAGTAGAGTGCAATCTACGCCAGCTGTTCCCCAGCTTACCCCAGTAAATCCGCCCCGACCAGGGGGGACCTACCAGTCTCAAACCCCCCGGTACAACAACCGGGCATCTGTCCGGTGCCATGCATGTAACCAGCTGGGTCACATGCAACGAGACTGTCCCCAAAACCGGGCCAGACCAGCCTGGACCCCTCAACGACCACCAACCACCCCCCGAGCCGCGGTACACTGCTATCAGGGCAGGCCCTGGGCTCAACCTTTCACCCCTACCCAAATAGCAGAACCCTTGGGCACCCTCCATGAGGTAAACCCGGTCCAGGCGGCCTCAGACAACCGCCAGGGCCACCGACAAGTGGTCCATGTGGAGGGCAAGCGGCTGGAGGGGTTAAGAGATTCTGGGGCCACCATCACTCTGGTACGGAACCATTTAGTGGCCCCGAACCATCTCACTGGGGAGTGCATTGCAGTTCGAGTGGCAGGGGGAGCTATATACAAGGTACCCACTGCTAAACTACATTTGGACTGGGGAGCGGGGGCAGGACAAATTGAAGTGGGGATGATGCAGGACCTACCTGCCGATGTGATTTTGGGGAACGATTTGGGGGAGCTAACTTCCGCGTTTGTTACCCGGCCTCCTCCACAGGAAGCTTACCCGGTCGTCACCCGCCAACAGGCTCGCACCACGGCACCCCACCTTGACTCTGAGGCTCAGGTAAGCACAAACCCCCCTGATCACACTGTATTACCCTGGGCTGCCCCATTAGAATTTGGTAGCGAGGTCGCCCTGGACCCGTCCCTACAGGTTTACAAGGACAGAATAGATAAAGACCAGACTGGCAGAGAGGGGGAGAGATATGCTTGGGATAAGGGGTTATTATACCGGTATGCAGAAAAGGTAGTAGCCGGGTCGATTCCTGTACCCATTAAACAGTTAATTGTGCCTCGAAAGTATCGACGAGAGTTAATGCGAATCGCCCACGACATTCCCCTGTCTGGACACCTAGGGATCAGCCGAACCAAACATCGGCTGCTACAGAACTTCTTCTGGCCAGGGATATCACAGGATATTAAGCAATACTGTAATACTTGCGATACCTGTCAGAGAGTGGGAAAGCGGGGGGACCGATACAAGGCCAAACTACACACCCTGCCCATTATTGAAGAACCCTTTAGCCGAGTAGCGGTAGACATTATCGGACCACTGAAACAAAAAAGCCCGTCTGGTAAGAAATACATATTGACCGTGGTAGATTATGCCACTAGATACCCCGAAGCAGTAGCCCTAACGAATGTACACGCAGAGACCATAGTAGACGCCCTCATGCGTATCTTTACCCGTATGGGGATCCCCCGGGAGATCATTTCAGATCAGGGTACCCAATTCACGGCCGAGGTCACGCAACAGCTTTGGAAAGTATGCGGGGTCCGACCTATCCTTAATTCCCCATACCACCCCCAGTCCAATGGCCTCTGCGAACGGTTTAATGGGACCTTAAAACAAATGATCCGCACGTTCGTAGCCACTCAGAAGAACTGGGAGCGGTTCTTACCCCATCTCCTGTTCGCCTACCGAGAGGTGCCCCAAGAGTCCACTGGGTTCTCTCCCTTCGAACTGTTGTTCGGAAGGAGGGTAAGGGGACCCCTAGACCTAATAAGGGAACACTGGGAGGGGGGGACGACCATTGACGGCACCCCTATCGTACCCTATGTGTTGGAGTTTCGGAACCGCCTGGAGGAATTGACCCGAGCTGTGCGCCACAACCTCCAGGCGGCCCAGACACGCCAGCGCCACTGGTATGATAAGGGAGCTAGGGACCGCAGCTTTCAGGTCGGCCAGAAAGTACTAGTCTTACGCCCCGTCCCTACTGACAAGCTGCAGGCTTCCTGGCGGGGCCCATTCAAGGTGGTAGAGCAGGTCTGCGATACCACCTATATAATCGGCCCCTGCGCCGGGACCGGGGACCGACGCATGTTCCATGTGAACATGCTGAAGCCCTACCACGAGCGCACAGAGGAAGTATCCGCCATCTGCGCCTCGGCTGCAGAGGACACAGATAACCTACCCCTCCCTGACATGCTGGCCCGAGAAACGCTACAAGAGGATCTCGCAGCCGTACAGCTAGGAGACCGCTTGAATCCCCAGGAAAAAGCTCAGGCCCAAAGTTTAATTAGGGAAAAAGGAGCCACTTTTTCCAACCTCCCGGGATATACCCCGTTAGCTACCCATCGGGTAGAAACCCTAGATCCGGTCCCACTCCGTCAACCGCCCTACCGCATTCCCGAAGCAGTGAGGGGGAACATGTACAAGGAACTGAAGGAAATGTTGCAGTTAGGGGTAATTGAACATTCAGATAGCCCCTGGGCATCCCCCGTAGTACTCGTGCCAAAGCGGGATGGAACTACCCGCTTCTGTGTAGATTACCGGAGGCTCAATGATAAAACCATATCCGATGCCTATCCCATGCCCCGGATAGACGAGCTATTAGACAAAATGGCTAGGGGGAAATACTTAACCACCATTGACCTTTGTAAAGGATATTGGCAAATTCCTCTAGCCGAGGACGCCATTCCCAAGTCGGCCTTCGTCACCCCATTTGGCCTGTACCAATTCCGGGTCATGCCATTTGGGATGAAGAACGCCCCGGCCACCTTCCAGAGGATGGTGGACCGACTATTGGACGGGTTTCAGGAATACGCTTGCGCCTATCTAGACGACATAGCCATCTTTAGCTACTCCTGGGCCGATCATCTAGACCATATCGGAGCAGTACTAGACCGCATCCGGGAAGCCGGACTGACCCTCAAGCCCAGTAAATGCCATATAGGGATGGCCGAGGTCCAATACCTCGGACACCGAGTAGGCAGCGGCCACCAAAAACCCGAACCAGCCAAAATAGAGGCCGTAGCTAAATGGCCAACTCCCCGCACTAAAACCCAGGTACTAGCCTTTTTGGGGACGGCAGGATATTACCGAAAGTTTGTACCTAACTACAGCGCCCTAGCCAAGCCCCTTACCGACTTAACCCGAAAAAACCTTCCCAAATTAGTAGTATGGGCCCCAGAGTGTGAACAGGCCTTCCAACTCTTAAAAAATGCCCTTGTTAATGCCCCTGTGTTGGCTGCTCCCGATCCGACTAAACGCTTTCTCGTCCATACAGACGCTTCAATGTTCGGATTGGGAGCAGTACTGAGCCAGATCGGAGCCGATGGCGGTGAACACCCCGTAGCTTACCTCAGCCGAAAACTTTTACCCAGAGAAGTAAGCTACGCCGCCATCGAAAAGGAATGCCTTGCCGTGGTGTGGGCCCTCAAGAAACTACAGCCCTATTTGTATGGACAAACATTTTCCCTGCTCACAGATCACAACCCGTTGGTCTGGCTGAACCGGGTGTCAGGAGACAATGCCAGACTGCTGCGCTGGAGCTTAGCGCTTCAGCCATTTGATTTCAATATCCAATATCGCCCGGGGAAGCTCAATGGAAATGCTGACGGGTTATCTCGACAAACAGAACTGGACAAGTGATCTGTGGGTACTCCTCCAGACATCCCCAAGCCGATCCGTTGGGATCAGACTGTGTATGCTGGCTTGGTTCTGGGGGAGCATTGTGGCAGAAGCAGCCACCAGAGACTCTTAGTTATAATGCCATTGTACTTAGCCCTATATGTCTATGTATATAATGTATGTTGTCCAGCAGGTTAATGTAATCGGTCCCCGAGCCAGATATACTTACCCGGTTCGGGAACCGATTAAAAGTACCGAAATGCCAGACCACCCTGCTGTGGTCGTGTGTCTCCTGTTCAGAGAGACACAATGTTACACGTATTGTTAACTGGGTCCGTGGGTGGCCGCCGTTCGCCTAATCTCCACGTGGCGGCGGCCATCTTAACTGCCGAACAGCGGTGTTTGGTCGTCGAGCGTCTGGAACTAAAATCGGACGCTCGACTACCCAGACACCGCTCAGACCTCCAGGATCACCAAACCGTACGATCCAAACTACCGAACGGCCCGCCGTTCGGTAGTTTGCATTCCCCAGTCTAGGGGATCCATCCGAACCAAAGATTGGGGTCGGATGGCTGAGCCGTTCGGCACTTTTTATTCAGTGAAGTAGACCGACTACAGGGCCAGGATCTATGGAGCTGTTTTCGGCTACTGTGTCCCTGCAGTCGGTCAAATCTTAAAATCTCTGTAACTCCCGAACCCCTGGTCTGATCTGGGTGAAATTTGAGTATGTTTCTCACCCAGAGCAGACCTACCAGGGGACCCCTCATTTACCCTCGTACCCCCCGTATTTAGGGGACATTCAGAAACTGGGGAAAACTCGGTTCCCTCTAATTAATTTACCTGCTAATCTAAGGGGAGGAGAGGGAGGGGAGGGGATTGTGAGGTGATTGGTTGTTTTGAGTTACCGCCCTTGCATGGGAAAAAGCCATAAAAGAAATTGTGTGAATAAAGCTGACAGTTGACCTCCAAGCTATGTGTCGTCTAGTTCTTGGAGGGAAGGGATTGTAACCACGCTACCCGTTTGATACCTGTATTGGATTTCTGTTCCTGTCTACCAGCGGAGCTACCTTGGATCGTACCTCTACTCCGCTACAATTAATTGTAGCGGAGTAGAGGTACGATCCAAGGTAGCTCCGCTGGTAGACAGGAACAGAAATCCAATACAGGTATCAAACGGGTAGCGTGGTTACAATCCCTTCCCTCCAAGAACTAGACGACACATAGCTTGGAGGTCAACTGTCAGCTTTATTCACACAATTTCTTTTATGGCTTTTTCCCATGCAAGGGCGGTAACTCAAAACAACCAATCACCTCACAATCCCCTCCCCTCCCTCTCCTCCCCTTAGATTAGCAGGTAAATTAATTAGAGGGAACCGAGTTTTCCCCAGTTTCTGAATGTCCCCTAAATACGGGGGGTACGAGGGTAAATGAGGGGTCCCCTGGTAGGTCTGCTCTGGGTGAGAAACATACTCAAATTTCACCCAGATCAGACCAGGGGTTCGGGAGTTACAGAGATTTTAAGATTTGACCGACTGCAGGGACACAGTAGCCGAAAACAGCTCCATAGATCCTGGCCCTGTAGTCGGTCTACTTCACTGAATAAAAAGTGCCGAACGGCTCAGCCATCCGACCCCAATCTTTGGTTCGGATGGATCCCCTAGACTGGGGAATGCAAACTACCGAACGGCGGGCCGTTCGGTAGTTTGGATCGTACGGTTTGGTGATCCTGGAGGTCTGAGCGGTGTCTGGGTAGTCGAGCGTCCGATTTTAGTTCCAGACGCTCGACGACCAAACACCGCTGTTCGGCAGTTAAGATGGCCGCCGCCACGTGGAGATTAGGCGAACGGCGGCCACCCACGGACCCAGTTAACAATACGTGTAACATTGTGTCTCTCTGAACAGGAGACACACGACCACAGCAGGGTGGTCTGGCATTTCGGTACTTTTAATCGGTTCCCGAACCGGGTAAGTATATCTGGCTCGGGGACCGATTACATTAACCTGCTGGACAACATACATTATATACATAGACATATAGGGCTAAGTACAATGGCATTATAACTAAGAGTCTCTGGTGGCTGCTTCTGCCACAATGCTCCCCCAGAACCAAGCCAGCATACACAGTCTGATCCCAACGGATCGGCTTGGGGATGTCTGGAGGAGTACCCACAGATCACTTGTCCAGTTCTGTTTGTCGAGATAACCCGTCAGCATTTCCATTGAGCTTCCCCGGGCGATATTGGATATTGAAATCAAATGGCTGAAGCGCTAAGCTCCAGCGCAGCAGTCTGGCATTGTCTCCTGACACCCGGTTCAGCCAGACCAACGGGTTGTGATCTGTGAGCAGGGAAAATGTTTGTCCATACAAATAGGGCTGTAGTTTCTTGAGGGCCCACACCACGGCAAGGCATTCCTTTTCGATGGCGGCGTAGCTTACTTCTCTGGGTAAAAGTTTTCGGCTGAGGTAAGCTACGGGGTGTTCACCGCCATCGGCTCCGATCTGGCTCAGTACTGCTCCCAATCCGAACATTGAAGCGTCTGTATGGACGAGAAAGCGTTTAGTCGGATCGGGAGCAGCCAACACAGGGGCATTAACAAGGGCATTTTTTAAGAGTTGGAAGGCCTGTTCACACTCTGGGGCCCATACTACTAATTTGGGAAGGTTTTTTCGGGTTAAGTCGGTAAGGGGCTTGGCTAGGGCGCTGTAGTTAGGTACAAACTTTCGGTAATATCCTGCCGTCCCCAAAAAGGCTAGTACCTGGGTTTTAGTGCGGGGAGTTGGCCATTTAGCTACGGCCTCTATTTTGGCTGGTTCGGGTTTTTGGTGGCCGCTGCCTACTCGGTGTCCGAGGTATTGGACCTCGGCCATCCCTATATGGCATTTACTGGGCTTGAGGGTCAGTCCGGCTTCCCGGATGCGGTCTAGTACTGCTCCGATATGGTCTAGATGATCGGCCCAGGAGTAGCTAAAGATGGCTATGTCGTCTAGATAGGCGCAAGCGTATTCCTGAAACCCGTCCAATAGTCGGTCCACCATCCTCTGGAAGGTGGCCGGGGCGTTCTTCATCCCAAATGGCATGACCCGGAATTGGTACAGGCCAAATGGGGTGACGAAGGCCGACTTGGGAATGGCGTCCTCGGCTAGAGGAATTTGCCAATATCCTTTACAAAGGTCAATGGTGGTTAAGTATTTCCCCCTAGCCATTTTGTCTAATAGCTCGTCTATCCGGGGCATGGGATAGGCATCGGATATGGTTTTATCATTGAGCCTCCGGTAATCTACACAGAAGCGGGTAGTTCCATCCCGCTTTGGCACGAGTACTACGGGGGATGCCCAGGGGCTATCTGAATGTTCAATTACCCCTAACTGCAACATTTCCTTCAGTTCCTTGTACATGTTCCCCCTCACTGCTTCGGGAATGCGGTAGGGCGGTTGACGGAGTGGGACCGGATCTAGGGTTTCTACCCGATGGGTAGCTAACGGGGTATATCCCGGGAGGTTGGAAAAAGTGGCTCCTTTTTCCCTAATTAAACTTTGGGCCTGAGCTTTTTCCTGGGGATTCAAGCGGTCTCCTAGCTGTACGGCTGCGAGATCCTCTTGTAGCGTTTCTCGGGCCAGCATGTCAGGGAGGGGTAGGTTATCTGTGTCCTCTGCAGCCGAGGCGCAGATGGCGGATACTTCCTCTGTGCGCTCGTGGTAGGGCTTCAGCATGTTCACATGGAACATGCGTCGGTCCCCGGTCCCGGCGCAGGGGCCGATTATATAGGTGGTATCGCAGACCTGCTCTACCACCTTGAATGGGCCCCGCCAGGAAGCCTGCAGCTTGTCAGTAGGGACGGGGCGTAAGACTAGTACTTTCTGGCCGACCTGAAAGCTGCGGTCCCTAGCTCCCTTATCATACCAGTGGCGCTGGCGTGTCTGGGCCGCCTGGAGGTTGTGGCGCACAGCTCGGGTCAATTCCTCCAGGCGGTTCCGAAACTCCAACACATAGGGTACGATAGGGGTGCCGTCAATGGTCGTCCCCCCCTCCCAGTGTTCCCTTATTAGGTCTAGGGGTCCCCTTACCCTCCTTCCGAACAACAGTTCGAAGGGAGAGAACCCAGTGGACTCTTGGGGCACCTCTCGGTAGGCGAACAGGAGATGGGGTAAGAACCGCTCCCAGTTCTTCTGAGTGGCTACGAACGTGCGGATCATTTGTTTTAAGGTCCCATTAAACCGTTCGCAGAGGCCATTGGACTGGGGGTGGTATGGGGAATTAAGGATAGGTCGGACCCCGCATACTTTCCAAAGCTGTTGCGTGACCTCGGCCGTGAATTGGGTACCCTGATCTGAAATGATCTCCCGGGGGATCCCCATACGGGTAAAGATACGCATGAGGGCGTCTACTATGGTCTCTGCGTGTACATTCGTTAGGGCTACTGCTTCGGGGTATCTAGTGGCATAATCTACCACGGTCAATATGTATTTCTTACCAGACGGGCTTTTTTGTTTCAGTGGTCCGATAATGTCTACCGCTACTCGGCTAAAGGGTTCTTCAATAATGGGCAGGGTGTGTAGTTTGGCCTTGTATCGGTCCCCCCGCTTTCCCACTCTCTGACAGGTATCGCAAGTATTACAGTATTGCTTAATATCCTGTGATATCCCTGGCCAGAAGAAGTTCTGTAGCAGCCGATGTTTGGTTCGGCTGATCCCTAGGTGTCCAGACAGGGGAATGTCGTGGGCGATTCGCATTAACTCTCGTCGATACTTTCGAGGCACAATTAACTGTTTAATGGGTACAGGAATCGACCCGGCTACTACCTTTTCTGCATACCGGTATAATAACCCCTTATCCCAAGCATATCTCTCCCCCTCTCTGCCAGTCTGGTCTTTATCTATTCTGTCCTTGTAAACCTGTAGGGACGGGTCCAGGGCGACCTCGCTACCAAATTCTAATGGGGCAGCCCAGGGTAATACAGTGTGATCAGGGGGGTTTGTGCTTACCTGAGCCTCAGAGTCAAGGTGGGGTGCCGTGGTGCGAGCCTGTTGGCGGGTGACGACCGGGTAAGCTTCCTGTGGAGGAGGCCGGGTAACAAACGCGGAAGTTAGCTCCCCCAAATCGTTCCCCAAAATCACATCGGCAGGTAGGTCCTGCATCATCCCCACTTCAATTTGTCCTGCCCCCGCTCCCCAGTCCAAATGTAGTTTAGCAGTGGGTACCTTGTATATAGCTCCCCCTGCCACTCGAACTGCAATGCACTCCCCAGTGAGATGGTTCGGGGCCACTAAATGGTTCCGTACCAGAGTGATGGTGGCCCCAGAATCTCTTAACCCCTCCAGCCGCTTGCCCTCCACATGGACCACTTGTCGGTGGCCCTGGCGGTTGTCTGAGGCCGCCTGGACCGGGTTTACCTCATGGAGGGTGCCCAAGGGTTCTGCTATTTGGGTAGGGGTGAAAGGTTGAGCCCAGGGCCTGCCCTGATAGCAGTGTACCGCGGCTCGGGGGGTGGTTGGTGGTCGTTGAGGGGTCCAGGCTGGTCTGGCCCGGTTTTGGGGACAGTCTCGTTGCATGTGACCCAGCTGGTTACATGCATGGCACCGGACAGATGCCCGGTTGTTGTACCGGGGGGTTTGAGACTGGTAGGTCCCCCCTGGTCGGGGCGGATTTACTGGGGTAAGCTGGGGAACAGCTGGCGTAGATTGCACTCTACTGGATACATGCTGTTCCCGTCGGGAGTCCTGATGCTCATCTGCTAGTTGAGCGGCCTCATGCAGAGTATGGGGCTTACGTTCTCTTACCCAGATCTGTAACTGTGGAGACAAACGTCGGTAGAACTGCTCCAGCATCATCAATTGCTTGATCTCTTGGGCCGTGACGGCTTTGGCTGCCTCAAGCCACCCGTCAGCTGCCCGTTGTAGGCGGTGTGCAAATTCTGCATGTGAGTCTTTTTCTGATTTGGGTAATTCCCGGAACTGTGTTCGGTATGCTTCAGGTGTAAGGGCATACCGTGCGAGCAAGGTTTGTTTTACCTTTTGATAGTCCCTGATATCCTCTGCCGGCATAGCTCGGTAGGCATCTGCTGCGCGGCCGGATAGGTTACCCGCTAGCACTCGTACTTGTTCTTCAGTGCTAATGGCATGTAGCTGGCACAAAAGTTCAAAGTTCTGTAAATAGCCATCAATGTCCCCCTCGGTATCATTGAATGCTTTGAATACCTGGTACGGTATTTTAGCTTTCGCTGGCGGGGTGGGGGCCGCTGTTGCGCTTCCCTGCGCTGATCGCTGCATAAAGAGAGCCTGTACATCATTGTACACCTGGTCTGCTTTCTGTGCTGCCATGGCTGGTGAGAATAGAGCCATCCTGGCCCTATATTCTCTGGTAAACTCAGTTTCTTCCCCCTCCCTTGGAGGTGCTGCAGCAGCTGCGGCTCTGTCTCCTTCCATGAGTTCTGCGATTAGGATAGCCTTTGTTTTGTTGCTTGCTATCCTCCCTCTCGCTTCCAGTAACTCTTTTAGCGTGTCCCGTTTCAAGAGGGTATAATCTGTTTCCATTCAGTCCTTTTTAATTCCTGCTGAATGCCTCTTGCTGTGTAGTACGATCCCGTCGCTTGCCACCAATTGTAGCGGAGTAGAGGTACGATCCAAGGTAGCTCCGCTGGTAGACAGGAACAGAAATCCAATACAGGTATCAAACGGGTAGCGTGGTTACAATCCCTTCCCTCCAAGAACTAGACGACACATAGCTTGGAGGTCAACTGTCAGCTTTATTCACACAATTTCTTTTATGGCTTTTTCCCATGCAAGGGCGGTAACTCAAAACAACCAATCACCTCACAATCCCCTCCCCTCCCTCTCCTCCCCTTAGATTAGCAGGTAAATTAATTAGAGGGAACCGAGTTTTCCCCAGTTTCTGAATGTCCCCTAAATACGGGGGGTACGAGGGTAAATGAGGGGTCCCCTGGTAGGTCTGCTCTGGGTGAGAAACATACTCAAATTTCACCCAGATCAGACCAGGGGTTCGGGAGTTACAGAGATTTTAAGATTTGACCGACTGCAGGGACACAGTAGCCGAAAACAGCTCCATAGATCCTGGCCCTGTAGTCGGTCTACTTCACTGAATAAAAAGTGCCGAACGGCTCAGCCATCCGACCCCAATCTTTGGTTCGGATGGATCCCCTAGACTGGGGAATGCAAACTACCGAACGGCGGGCCGTTCGGTAGTTTGGATCGTACGGTTTGGTGATCCTGGAGGTCTGAGCGGTGTCTGGGTAGTCGAGCGTCCGATTTTAGTTCCAGACGCTCGACGACCAAACACCGCTGTTCGGCAGTTAAGATGGCCGCCGCCACGTGGAGATTAGGCGAACGGCGGCCACCCACGGACCCAGTTAACAATACGTGTAACATTGTGTCTCTCTGAACAGGAGACACACGACCACAGCAGGGTGGTCTGGCATTTCGGTACTTTTAATCGGTTCCCGAACCGGGTAAGTATATCTGGCTCGGGGACCGATTACATTAACCTGCTGGACAACATACATTATATACATAGACATATAGGGCTAAGTACAATGGCATTATAACTAAGAGTCTCTGGTGGCTGCTTCTGCCACAGCTAGATTTATGGAGGATTTATCACTCGGGGGAAAAAAAGACTATGCATGTTTTTCTAAAACGTACTGCTCGTATTCGAGAATAGATAATTTTTTAGGAAATATAAAGTTGACCAATAATATCGAAATAGTAGACATTCAAAAGGTTCCCTGGTCAGACCATAATGCCATTATACTAGAATTAAAACAAAACATAACAAGGGGAAAAAGAACTAATTGGCGTTTGAATCAGCAAGTCTTGAATGATAATAAAGAAATAGAAATCATTAAACCCTTAAGGACACAACTTCTGAAATAAAAAGGAATCGTGACTGAATAGTTCCGTCATGTGTCCTTAAAGGGACACTCCAGGCACCCAGACCACTTCTGCCCTTTGGAGTGGTCTGGGTGCCAACTCCCACTTTTTATAAACTGCAATAATTACATTGCAGGGTTAACTCCACCTCTAGTGGCTGTCTACTAGACAACCACTTGAGGGCACTTCCTGATTTATAGCAAAGATTTTCTTTGCTAGAGCGTCGCTGGACGTCCTCACGCTCAGTTTCCCATAGGAAAGCATTGAAAACAAAACATAACAAGGGGAAAAAGAACTAATTGGCGTTTGAATCAGCAAGTCTTGAATGATAAAGAAATAGAAATCATTAAACCCTTAAGGACACAACTTCTGAAATAAAAAGGAATCGTGACTGAATAGTTCCGTCATGTGTCCTTAACCCCTTAGGGACCAAACTTCTGGAATAAATAGGAATCATGACATGTCACACATGTCATGTGTCCTTAAGGGGTTAAAGGGACACTCCAGGCACCCAGACCACTTCTGCCCTTTGGAGTGGTCTGGGTGCCAACTCCCACTTTTTATAAACTGCAATAATTACATTGCAGGGTTAACTCCACCTCTAGTGGATGTCTACTAGACAACCATTTGAGGGCACTTCCTGATTTATAGCAAAGATTCCCACCCCTTCAGCTACCTGGGATGGGAGGTGGGAGGGAGAGGGTACCTGCAGTACCAGGAAAACTGATTGTTTTCCTGGCACGGGAGTTTTCCTTTAAGGGGTTAAAGAAAAGATCAGGGAATATTTTTTATTTAATAACAATAAAGAAGTATCGACCCCCATAGTGTGGTGTGCCTTTAAATCTGTAATTAAGGGACATTTAAAAAAAAAAAAATAGGTACACACAACAAGAGGAAAAACCTGATTTACCTTCCCAAGTTTTATGTATGTATGTATGTATATATATATATATATATATATATATATATATATATATATATATATATATTTATATATATATATATCTTTTTGAAACGAGTAGAAGAAATAAAGAATCTGCTACAATATTATTGACTGAAAAGATAATGTAAAAAAATCAAATAAATGATATTCTGAGAGAGAAAACAGTATATACAATATATGAAAACCAAATGGTAATATAGGGGAAATAGAGCAGATAAGATGTTAAATAATAAAGTAAGAGGAAGAAAAAAAATCACAAATTTATAAATAACATTATAACAGAAGAAGGCCTCCAAATATCCCCACAAAAAAAAAATGTGTTGAGGCTTTTTAACAGCTACTATCAGAAACGAAATAATATTCCCGAAATCAACGCAGGTGCAATTGATATATCTAAAAAATATAGGATAAAAATCTCATAAGATCAACTTAAAGTATACAGTGGCCCTTTCTCTATAAGAGAATTATCGTCGGCTATAGATCTATTGAAAAAAAGGACAAATTACCTGGCCCAGACGACTTCCCAAATATATTCTATAAAACATTTAAAAATGAAATACTGGAAGTAATGACCAACACATTTAATGAGATTGTTAAACAAAAATCTATATCGGAAAAGATAGTGTATGCAAACATTATCCCCATTTTAAAACCAGAAAAAGATCCCGAAGTAGTAACAAACTATAGGCCCATTTTGCTGATAAACTCGGATACAAAGATTTATGCATCAATATTGGCAAATAGGCTGCAAAAAGTAATGACAAATCTAATCCATTTAGATCAGACAGGATTTATATAGAGCAGAGCCCCTATAAACAACATAAGAAGAATGATAGATATCTTCGATACCGTAGACAGAACAGGAGCAGGGCCGGACTGGCCCACCGGGATACCGGGAAATTTCCCGGTGGGCCGCATTAAGCTGGGGCCGGGCTGACAGCCCTTATGATTATTATAATAAATCCTCCCATCGGACTGTGCCAGCCTGTCAGTCCGAGGGGAGGGAGGAGCTGGGGGCTGGTGTGGCTGCCAGCAGCTGCAGGGAGACCTATCAGTCTCCCTGCACAGTCTCCAATCATTTCGGCCGCATGCCCCGCCCCCACACTGAAGCTCCGCCCCCACCACAAGCTCCGCCCCCACGCACGGTGCTGGAAAGCTGCCCACCGGACCAACAGGAAACTAAAGGTATTTACCATTTTTCAGCCCCATACCCACAGGAGTCCCACTACATGATGTTATATGTAAAAGCTATGGCCTGACCGGATGGATTTATGAAGCAATACGGACATTGTATACGTGTCCCAAAGCAAGAATAGTGGGGAGGGGGATATCCTCTGACTGGTTTGGGGTTACCAACGGCATAAGGCAGGGGTGTCCCCTCTCCCCACTACTGTATATATGGTCTATAGAAGTGTTGGTGGAAGAGATTAGGAAAAAAAAAATAAATAAAGGGATCTGAAAGCAAAAAGAAAGAATACAAGATATCAACTTTTTGCTGACGATGTCATTATAATGATAGAAGATCCAGTACCTTCGCTTATAGAATTAATTAAAGCTATCAGAGAGAATAGTAATCAATCTAACAATAAATTAAACGTCGATAAGACTCAGCTTATAGATAAAAATGTAAGTCTTGAAATTAAAAGAGAAATAAAAAAAATACGTATGATTTCAAATGGGCAAAAAATGAGATTCAATATTTAGGTATAAAATTCACAAGATATCCTAAGAAGATAGTGGAAACCAATATATTGTCCTATATTGTCCTTACTTAAACAGAAGAATAGACAATTTACCATATTAAAAGACGCTGAAATATCATGGCTAGGAAGGGTGAATGTTGTTAAAACCTATGTTTTACCAAAATGGCTATATATCTTCTGAATGACACCCTTCAAATTCCAAAACCATGGCTCACAATGATGCAATCATCTTATTTTTTATTTCAATTTGACAATTTTTATTGTTTTCAGGGTACAAAAAAGAAAGGGGGGGGTATGTGGGTGAGATAAATTTCACAATGCCAATTGTCACAGTTCAGTATAAATGGGTTCACAGTATCTTGTTCCCAAAAAAAAGAAGAGACAAGATTCATCCCGCTGGGTCTAATGCGGGGGTACATTAAATGCGAACTTTGAAGCGCCGTACTGGTTGTGTAAGGTATGTTCCGGTTCAGTCTAGGATATCAGAGTTGCCTGAGTAGGCGCTGCGATGCCTAGTTGGGATTGGGTGGTATGTGGGGTAATAGTACGTTGTGTGCGTCTTTGAAAAAATCTGAGTGATATTTGTTATATTATTTATATAGCGCCAACAAATTCTGCAGCGCTTTACAGTGGGTGGACAAACAAACATGTAGTTGTAACCAGACAAGTTGGACACACAGGAACAGAGGGGTTGAGGGCCCTGCTCAATGAGCTTACACGCTAGAGGGAGTGGGTTAAAGTGACACAAAAGGTAAGGATAGTATTAGACTGATAACAGTTGCAAGAGAGGAATCAATCAGGAGCTATTAACAGTTTAATTGATTTGCTTTTTTGAAGAAGTGAGCATCTAACGGAGGAGGGAAGTGAGTTCCACAGGAACGGTGCAGGCCTCGAGAAGTCTTGAAGGCGAGCATCAGAGGTGGGAGTATGGACAGAAGATAGACACAAGTCTTCAGCAGAGCCTAAGGGCCTAGACGGGACATACTTGTGTATTAGGGAGGATAGGTGGGAGGAGCATTATGTAGAGATTTGAAAGCAAGAACCAGAATTTTAAATTGAGCCCTATATCTTACATGAAGCCAATGTAGGGACTAACAGAAGGGTGAGGCGTGGGAGGTGTGGGCGGACAGGAAGATGAGCCTCGCGGTCGCATTCATTATGGACTGTAACGGCGCAAGTTGGGAGCATGTAAGACCACTGAAAAGCAGATTACAGTAGTCATGGCGAGAAAGGACAGTGGAATCGACCAGCACCTTAGTCGCATCTGGCGTTTAGTAGGGTCGGACGTGCGCAATGTTTTTGAGATGGAAGCGGCGATAGACTGAGCATGAGGCGTAAAGGAAAGGTCAGAGTCAAAGAGAACACCTAGGAAGCGAGCCTGCGTGGTGGAGCTGGTGGTAGCACCGTTGACTTGGAGGGAGACAGACACAGGAGTAGCAAGACATGAGGGAGGAAAGACCAGAATTTCAGTTTTGGTCAAGTTGGGTTTAAGGAAGCAGGCAGACATCCAGTTAGAAATAGCAGTGAGGCAGTCAGAGACACTAGTCAACAGGGACGGGGAGAGTTCAGGAGAGGACAGATAGATTTGAGTGTCATCCGCATAAAAGTGATATTGGAAGCCAAAGGAGCTAATGAGTTTACCAAAGGAGGCAGTATAGATGGGAGTAGGCGACCAAGGACTGAACCATTTAACACAAAATAAAGGGAAGTACAAATTATAATTGGTTGGTTCTGAAAGGAACAGTCTGCAGATGACCATACCATGGTGTGCGAGAGTTGTTTGCGGCCTAAGTCGGCCTTTGTACTGTGGCATAGGTAATGGGGCTATATGGAGGCTTGGGCCCGATCTGTTTTCGGTTAGCACTAGGGCAGGCAGGAGAGATGTTCCACCGCATGTGTTGGTAAGCCTGGGTTATAGCATTGTGGGCTTGGCGGATTTGCCCTGTCACACTTGTGTGGGATATTACAGGGCCAGGATTCTGGCGGCAACCCTCAGGGATATTGTACATATGTGTAACGAGTATATACCCCTACACGCAGGATCCAGCCAAACAGAAGACAGTACAGAGGAGAGATACGTCTACCGGACCTTAGAGTGGCCGGACTCGACGTAATAGGAGAAGACAGAGTCAGGAACGATCCGAGGTCAAGGGCACAAAGAGACAGCGTAAACGAAAACTAGCCGGGGTCTGTTACACAGGAATCAGCAAGCCGGCAAACAGTACAGACAAGGATAAAGCGAAAACGAAGTCAGAATACTAAGCCAAGGTCAAATACGGAGAAACACAACTGAACACAACAAGCACTAAAGGGAACTGTAGCAGAAACCACGATAGGGCAAGGAACTAAGGGAAAAGGGTAAGTATAAGTAGCCTTCAAACTAATGTGATTGGCTCCTGTCACTTCCACTCCCCCAACAGGTAAGTGTATGGGGTGATTGGCATGACAGGAGCCAATGGGAGCCTTTTTGCAATTTAGGCTCCCACTGTCTCTTTAAGAGCGCGCCCGAGACTCGCGGCGCGCTCTTAACTGCAGGCGGGACACGTGACCGCATCTCGCGGTCACTGCCCGTCCTCCTGTTAGGAGAGTCGGATGAGCCGCGCGCGGCTCGTGCAGCCGCAGGACCGCGCGCGGCTTGAAGAGAGGACCGCGGCCGGCCCCCAGATAAGGTAAGTACCGCTACAATATGTTAATTATGTGTCATGTCACCTTGTACGCAGTCCAACACATAGAAACCAAACCGTTCAACATTAAAACATTATCACATTTAAGGTGTAGCTGGCAAGCTACAGGTAAGCATTCAGTCTATGGCATTCATACGTTGTACATGTCACCATTTTACACAAAATAAAAGGAGGTTCATGGTATTATTGGTTGCTTCTAAAAGAAACAGTCTGCAGATGACCGTAATGTGGTGTGCGAGGGTTGTCTGCGGCTTAAGCCGACCATCTTATCGTGGCATAGTTAGTGGGTCAGCGGGGAGGCCTGGGCCTAATCTGTTTTCGGTTAACGCTAGGCCGGGCAGGAGACATGTTCTGCCGCAGGTGTTGGGAACCCCGAAGGGCAGCGTTATTGGCTTGGCGGATTCGCCCTGTTACACTTGTGTGGGATGGCGGTGAGCCAGGAAACTGGCGGCAAATGTCAGTGTTATTCAGGCCCGGACTGGCCATCGGGCACACCGGGTAAATGCCCGGTGGCCCGCGATGGCCGTGGGGCCGAGGGCGGCAGGGGAGATCACAAGATCTCCCCTGCCAGCCCCTGCAGGGCCAGCGCTACCCGAGCGCCAGCCCTGCTGTCTGCCTCCATGGGCCGGTGGGGAGATCAAAGATCTCCCTCACCGGCCCACAGGCACTCAGATGCGGCCGCTTGGGGAGGGAGGGAGGAGAAGACCCGGCGAGCTCTATCCAGCAGCTCCGCCGGGTCCTCTCATGGGATTCTGAGCGTTGCCGCGGTTACCGCGGCAACGGTCAAATCTCGCGAGAGTGAACTCTAGCCTGCAGGCTAGAGTTCACTCTCACCACTGGACCACCAGGGAAGGAAGCACCCTCCATGGCAGCACGCCCCTCCTCATGGTTGAACGGACTCCCCCCTCCCAGGATAAAGGTAAGAAGGGGGAGGGGGGAGTCATTTAACATTTTATTTTATTAATAAAAAAATATATTTTCATTTAAATAAAAAAATACACTCACACAAACAGCACCCCCAGACACACAAACAGCACCCCCAGACACACACACAGCACCCCCAGACACACAAACAGCACCCCCAGACACACACACAGCACCCCCAGACACACACACAGCACCCTCAGACACACACAGCACCCTCAGACACACACGGCACCCAGACACACACAGCACCCTCAGACACACACACAGCACCCCCAGACACACACACAGCACCCCCAGACACACACACAGCACCCCCAGACACACACAGCACCCCCAGACACACACACAGCACCCTCAGACACACACAGCACCCTCAGACACACACAGCACCCAGACACACACAGCACCCTCAGACACACACACAGCACCCTCAGACACACACACAGCACCCCCAGACACACACACACAGCACCCCCAGACACACACAGCACCCCCAGACACACACACAGCACCCAGACACACACAGCAACCCCAGACACACACAGCGCATCCAGACACACACAGCGCATCCAGACACACAGCGCATCCCCAGACACACAGCGCACCCCAAACACACACAGCGCACCCCAAACACACACAGCGCACCCAGACACACAGCGCACCCAGACACACAGCGCACCAAGACACACAGCGCACCCCCAGACACACAGCGCACCCCCAGACACACAGCACAGCACCCAAACACACACAGCACCCAAATAACCCTCAGTGAGTTAACAGACAAAGAAAATTAGAAACCTAGAATGTGACGGCAGATAAAAACACCCTCACACACAGCACCCCTCTTACAGACACACACACTGTGCCCCTCAAACATACAATACGTCCAAATATAATATACACACTACAGCACCCCTCATACTGCACCACTACACACATTACGCTCCAGATACACGCTAGATCCCTTAACCTATATGCACTCTTAATCCCCTACACACACACACACACACAATCTCCTATACACACTCTAGGTCCTTTACGCAGTAGATCTCCTACACACACACACACACTGCACCACCTACACACACACTACATTCCTTATCAGCAAACACATACAACATTCTCTAAACACACCCTCTCTACAACCCCTACACACACTAAGTCACCTATACACACACACACACACACACACACACTACAGCCCGTATGCACACACTCGCTACATCCCCTATAATACTATGCCCCCTATACACACACTCTACAGCCCCTAGCCACACATTACACCACAAACACAAATGAAATTGACCTATTTACACAATACCACACCACACTCTACACACACGCAATCCCACAAGCAGGCTCCAAACATATGCACCATGCACTTTCCTGGCCCTTTTGTCCTCTGGTATCCCACTTGTGGAGACACCAGAGACAATTTAAAAGCAAACACAGCGCAAGCATGTTATTAAATTTGCTTGCGCTGTGCAAAACAAATTCAGGGCCTTTTTCTAATGCCAGAGCTCTTCAGTGGGGCTCTGCGCATTGAACCAACATGCTCACTTTGCGAGGGGGCGTGCTTGTCATTAGTGATGACAAAACACACCCTCTCTGGCCCCGCCCCCTTCTTAGGGGGCCGCTCTGATTGAAAAATGCCCGGGCCTAATTTTTTTCCCAGTCCGGCCCTGGTGTTATTTCACATTTGTTAACTATATGTCAGGTCACCTTGTGTGCAGTCTAACACATATAAACCAGACAGCTTAACATTAAATTATCGCAAATTTTCGAGGTGCAGTTAGCAGCCTACAGGTAAGCGTTCGGCCTAACACATTCATATGTTGTAAGGGTTACACATGTCGCCATTTAACACAAAAAAATCAGATGTTCAAGGCATAATTGGTTGGTTCTAAAAGAAACATTCTGCTGAGGACCATAATATGGGTTGGTTGCGGCCTAAGTCGGCCATCCTACCATTGCATACTGAGTGGGGCTATGGAGAGGTCTGGGCCTGATCTTTTTTTTTTTTTTTTCGGTTAATACTTGGGTGGGCGTGAGACACGTTCTGCTGCAGCTTTTAGTAAGCCCAAGGTGCAGCATTATGGGCCTGGCGGATTCGTCCTGTGATACTCGTGTGGCATAGTGATGGGCCAGGAATCTGGTGCTAGCCATTAGGGTTTTAGCACACGCGTCAATTGTGCGTCATGTCACCTTGTGCGCAGTCTAACATATAGAAATCAATAATTTAATACTATGTAACTATGTAACAAAATATCAAGGTGTTGCTGGCAAGTTGCAGTTAAGCAGTCGGCCTATGATAATCAGATGTTTGCATGAGTTATACTTGTGGCCTAGGTTGGTTGTCATTAGTGATGTCGCGAACCCAAAATTTTCGGTTTGCGAACAGCGAACGCGAACTTCCTCAAATGTTCGCGAACCGGCGAACCGCCATTGACTTCAATGGGCAGGCGAATTTTAAAACCAACAGGGACTCTTTCTGGCCACAAAAGTGATGGAAAAGTTGTTTCAAGGCGACTAACACCTGGACTGTGGCATGCCGGAGGGGGATCCATGTCAAAACTCCCATGGAAAATTACACAGTTGATGCAGACTCTGGTTTTAATCCATAAAGGGCAGAAATCACCTAACATTCCTAAATCACAATGGATATGGATTGACACCTGACATATGGATTGACACCTGTCCTCAGAGACCCTGATACACACTGACACAGAGCAGAATAGGGACTGTTCCCCCTACATAGGGTCACTAGCCAGATATGGATTGACACCTATCCTAAGGATCCCTGATACACACTGACACAGAGCAGAATAGGGACTGTTCCCCCTACATAGGGTCACTTGGCAGATATGGATTGACACCTGTCCTCAGGGACCATGATACACATTGACACAGAGCAGAATAGAGACTGTTCCCCCTACATAGGGTCACTAGCCAGATATGGATTGACACCTATCCTAAGGATCCCTGATACACACTGACACAGAGCAGAATAGGGACTGTTCCCCATACATAGGGTCACTTGGCAGATATGGATTGACACCTGTCCTCAGGGACCATGATACACATTGACACAGAGCAGAATAGAGACTGTTCCCCCTACATAGGGTCACTTGGCAGATATGGATTGACACCTGTCCTCAGAGACCATGATACACATTGACACAGAGCAGAATAGAGACTGTTCCCCCTACATAGGGTCACTTGGCAGATATGGATTGACACCTGTCCTCAAAGCCCCTGATACACACTGACACAGAGCAGAATAGAGACTGTTCCCCCTACATAGGGTCACTTGGCAGATATGGCGTGGTCGTGGGAGGAGGAGGAGGATGACTTTCACCTCTTCCCCTGTTAGATTCCCGTTGTGCTGTGACATCACCCTTATACGCTGTGTAAAGCATACTTTTTAATTTATTTTGAAAATGCTGCATCCTTTCCGACTTGTAATTCGGTAACATTTCCGCCACTGTCTGCTTATACCGGGGGTCTAGTAGCGTGGACACCCAGAACAGGTCGTTCTCCTTCAGCCTTTTTATACGAGGGTCCCTCAACAGGCACGACAGCATGAAAGACCCCATTTGCACAAGGTTGGATGCCGAGCTACTCATTTCCAGTTCCTCCTCCTCACACAGAGCAGAATAGGGACTGCTCCCCCTACATAGGGTCACTTGGCAGATATGGATTGACACCTGTCCTAAGGATCCCTGTATTGGGGAACATTGTCGCCCAAACTAATTTATATGCCCATCAATTCTGAGCTACAAATCCGGACTCTTTTTTGGCAAAGATACACACTGTGCCAGAATTTAAAAGATTCTGGGCATTGACTATGCTGATGGGCATCATAAAGAAGCCCTCCATCCGCTCCTACTGGAGCAGTAGCCCTATCTGCTCTACCCCCATTTACTCCCAATGTATGTCGAGGAAGAGGTTTGAAATGATTCTGCATTTCATGCACTTCAGCGACAACAGCCTGTGTCCCCCTAGGGAGCATCCCCAGTTTGACAGGCTGTATAAAATCCGCCCCCTGATTACCCACTTTGCTGCCAGGTTTGCAGAGGCTTAAACACCTAGAAGGAATATATGTGTGGATGAATCCCTGATGAAGTATAAGGGAAGGCTGGGATTCAAGCAGTATGTTCCTTCCAAGTGCTCTAGGTATGGTGTAAAGATGTATAAGCTCTGTGATAGCGAGACTGGGTATACTCAGGCCTTCCGGGTGTACGAGGGAAAGGATAGCCACCTTGACCCTCCAGGTTGCCCAGAACATATGGGAACCAGTGGCAAGATTGTCTGGGACCTGATATTCCCCCTGATGAACAATGGGTACCACTTGTATACTGACAATTTTTTTTTTTTTTTTATTCTTTATTTATTCCAGTACAAGACATCACAAGCAGTTCACATACAGTATCAATTAGTTTGAACAAACAGGCAAGTACATTGTGGTAATAACACATGACTTTATCAAGATGAGGTAACAGCCTAGTTAATCCAAATCCCATGCCTATAGACTGCTAAGTGCCAGTATGTGTCCGATCCTTAGAGTATACGCAGCTCTATAGAAGCTCGGATATCCCGCCTGGGTTTTAATAATATATAAAACAGTAAACAGATAACAAATGACCATTGAGGACCGCGCTAAAGGCACAAAGAAAATAATAGGGATGATACAGCAATGCATAGTATAAGAGCAAAACATTTCCCCATGAACCTATCGCATTCCCTTGTGAGTTCCATCATGCGCGGTCGGGCCCAAAAGTAAAAATTTTAAGAATTGGAAAAGAAAGATAGAATAGAGGAAGTGCCCCGAAGATCCGAGGACTTAGAAAAAGGGGAAGAAAGGGATAGGATAGGGGGGGGGGGGGGGTTGGTCCGAGGAATATTGCCCAAGAAAAGGGCGACTCGAATATTTTACTATACTGACCTCACCCTCGCTAGAGTCCGTATCGATTCTCCCCATGGCCTTTTTGAGTGAACATAATGCACCGCCTTTCGGAGATAACCCCAGATGTGCGTGCGGGAGAGCTGACTCCCCCTCCCTATCTCAGACGTTCGCAGTGCTATTTGTCCAAGGGCCCCAGATTCTATCAAATTTCTTCAGTGTCCCCCTGACCTGTGCCGTCAGCTTATCCATCAGGAAAGTATCTTTAATTTTTTGTTTTACCATCACTATAGTAGGCGTCTCCCTCTGCAACCACACCTGCGCCAGAGCTCTCCTAGCTGCCAGGTTTATTTTTTGGACGAGGGTTTGTTCTGTTTTTGTCCATCCATCCAGGGACCTAGACAACAGATACACCCATGGGTCCAAATTGACCTCTCTGTCAAAAACTTCTTGCTGCAAAGCAGCAATCCGTTTCCAATAGGTTTGTGCCTCCGGACAGTCCCACCACATATGTATATATGTTCCCTTGAGGCCACAACCTCTCCAGCACAGGTCCGTCGGATTTACACCCATTCGACACAGTTTCACTGGGGTGGTGTACCACCTGAACAACGTCTTATAGGACTGTTCCTGCAAGGATACGCACACCGAAGATTTTGCAGTGCCCTCTTATTGAGGGCTCTAGCCTCGTATGTGGTTCTGTATAAGTGATTTTTAAGGGCGAACTTCGCCGATTTCGACAAGTGTGTCTCCTGTAGGAAGGCAATATCGGGGTTCATACGTTTTAATTCCCGAAACATGAGCCGTCTTTTTTTAGGGGCGTTTAGGCCTTTAACATTAAGGGATAATAGTTTCACAGGCATGAGTTAACCTGTAGGATAGTTCTGTATTTAAGCTTTCTGTTACCCCTGGTCGTAATCGAGCCTTCCTGAGCGTCCTCCGACTCCCCCCCCAGAGGAGAAAGATAAGGAAAAGGGACAGACGGGAGTAAGGGCAGAAAAAGAGTAAAGGATAGGAAAAGAAAGAAACCAAACAGTATGTACATGTATCGCCTGGTCTTACCCATCGCCAGGCGTAGTTGGGGTAGATGTCCCGACATCCCCGGAACGACAAGAGATCCCTGGGGCGTTGGGGACATGGACCAGCCAATAAAGGCACTACTAGAGTGCCAATGGAATCAATGTAAGAGAAAAAAACACATTATAGTCTGTGCCCCTGCACTTAGTACATAGGGCAGCGATGGAAGATCTATCAAGGTACATATCCACATAACCGAAAGCAGATTGTCAAATACAATTCACAATATATCTATAACTTTTTTTATTTTTTTTGTTAATTAATTATTCTTTTTTTGTTAGTTATTTTTTTTTTTATTTATTTATTTTTTTTTAAATTTTTTAAATTAAGGGGAATCCACATACACCATGGTTAAGTTAGGAACATAAAAAAATAAGCCGGTCTTCAATACACGTTTAGTACTTAACAAGCAAACACGTTAGGAGAGCTTAACTACCCAATGACGCGGGGCTTCACGGCCACCGGTCCGTAGGGGCTTCCCCAGGGGTTATCCTCTAGCAGTGAGCCGTGCACTTGAAAGCCTTGGGGTAAGAGGAATCGGGAATACACTACACCAACTATAGAAGGGGTCCTCAGTACAGGCGAGCTACTCCGGTCCCCTCCCCCCGCCCTCGGGCGGATGCAAGAAAGGGCTCCAAATACCGGCCCCCCGCCGTGTCTACCCGCCCCCCTTCTTCCCCGATCCTGGATCCGATTATAAAAGATTCTGCCAGGTAGCCCCCCCACCCTCCCCAGCTTCCGCATAGGACCGAGCCGAGCTGACTGAGCGAGCCCAGGCGACCCACCCCAACATAGGCCGCAACCCTCCCTCACACTCTCCTCGAATCCGGCTGTCGCCTATGCGATCCAAGTTGAAGCGCTATCTCTGCACCGACATAAACACATTATAATGCATACAGATAAATAAATAAGTCCGGGTAACCGCCGCCCCCACCCCCCCATTCAATCGTGGGTATCGAAAGAAGACAACAACAAATATAAAAACATTTCAACAGGGGTAGTCAATGCCGCAATACGCGGGAGTTCCGTGACCCGCTCCGTGCCGGCCACTGGGCGAAGAAGTGACCCCGATCCCCCCTCTCTCCGACAACACCGCCACCCATAAAAATAAAACATCAATGCATACAGTAAATATCGAAACCAGCACAGTGGAACATCCCTAGCCCACCCAAAGAGGGGAGAAGACCCCCCCATACCCGCTATAACTTGGGATCAGCCCGCGTAGCACTAACGGCTGCTCCCAATCCTAGCACCCCAAGAGGGCTCACCGGAGTGGACCAGGCCCCAAAACCAGCCATCCCACACGCAACCTACATACCCTCCCCGAGTGCTACAGCCGACTCGATCCCCCTCCTGCCGACCTCCTGTGGATCTGGACCGACCGACATCCGTGGGCCTCACTCACCCGTCTCAAACCACTCACGAGGGAGAGGACAGAGCGCCTCTTCAGCCGGGGGGAACTCCGCCATCGTGACCGTGTCCTGTATTCCGAGGCCCCTCAGGAACTCCGCCGGGTCTCCATCAGCGTTCAGGATTTTAGTGCGACCATCCTTGAACGCCAGCAATCGGAATGGAAAGCCCCAAGCGTATTTGACTCCATGCTGCTGCAGAAGCCCCGTCACCGGGCGCCAAAGCCTTCGTTTTTGGAGGGTAGCAGGAGTCAGATCTTGAAATAAGGTAAGTTCCGCCCCTCCATATCGGATAGGGCCTTCCCTGCCTCGCTTCATGAGGGCTTCCTTCGTCCTGTAAAACAGGAATTTGATAATAACATCCCTCGGGCGGGTATCAGTCGCCCGTTTCGCCCTGAGGGCCCTGTGCACTCTCTCCATGTGCCATTGGTGCTCAGGCACATCGGGCAGCAAAGGTTTGAGGATCTTGGCCACCACCTCCATCAGCGGGCCTTCACCCTCTTGTTCAGGTAGGCCCCGAAGCCTGATATTGTTTCTCCGGGATCTGTTCCCCATGTCATCCAGGGCAGATTCCACCGTAGTTAATCTGGTAGAGAGCCGGTTAATCTGGGCTACAGCAGCGTTGTGGGCCACCGCCGTGGACTCCGCCCGCCGCTCAAGCCCTGCGGTCCGCACACCCAAGGCCTGTATCTCGGCCTTTACTTCGTGGGTGTTCCTGGTGATTTCGGCCGCCAGATAACTGCGGACCTCAGCCAACTTGGCCAGGATTTGTGCAGTGTTAGCCACTGATACCTCCGAGGCCACCACCGCGCCTGGGCTGGGAGGTGAGCGTGGCGCCAGCGGGCTCTCCCGTCCGCCATCTTGGGTGCTTGATCGCATGGCGCGGGAGGCCGCGAACATATCAGGCACCGTTGCTCCCTGTTCCGTCGGCTTTTTAGACGGTGTCTTCGGGGCCCGCTTGTCCATGTCGACTCCCCGGCCCGTTACCTCAGTCAGATAAGTGTTTTTTTTGCTTTAGTTTGCTATTGGCCTCGTGGTCCTAGCGGAGCTTCACTTGGACACGTCCATCTCGCTCCGGCTGCAGACCACGCCCCATACTGACAATTTTTTATACAAGTGTCCCTTTGTTCAAGCTACTGTACTGTTTTGATACAGTAGCTTGCGGCACAATTAAAAAGAACAGCACAGGTTTCCCAGGACAACTTGCACGCACCCGGCTACGAAGGGGGGAGACCTCAGCTCTGCGCCAAGAGGAGCTGTTGGCAGTTAAGTACAGAGACAAGAAGGACATCCTGTAAGCCTGTGTACTTATGCACAAAGCGTTGTACGATCAGATTACACACATGTGCCATGCACGGCACATGTGTCAACTTGCCCAACTTCAATGCCGCCAACAAATTTGTTCCGTTGTCACAAACCACTTTGCCGATCTCCAGTTGCTGCGGAGTCAGCCACTTTTCCACCTGTGCGTTCAGGGCAGACAGGAGTGCTTCTCCGGTGTGACTCTCTGCTTTCAAGCAAGTCAAACACAAGACGGCGTGACACTGCCGTATCCAGGATGTGGAATAGTACCTGGGGAGCTGGAGGGGTGCCGTTGATGTGGAGCAAGACACAGCAGCAGAAGAGGACTCAGCCGAGGAGGTTATGGAAGAGGATGGAGTAGGAGGAGTAGAGGAGGTGGCAGCAGGACTGCCTGCAAGTCGTGGCGGTGTCACCAACTCCTCTGCAATGCCACGCATTCCATGCTTGTCAGCCATAGCAGGTTTACCCAATGCGCAGTGTAGGTGATATACCTGCCCTGACCATGCTTTGCAGACCAGGTATCAGTGGTCAGATGGACCCTTGCCCCAACACTGTGTGGCAGACATGCCATTACTTCCTTTTGCATAATCGAGTACAGGTTGGGGATTGCCTTTTGTGAAAATAAATTTCGGCCGGGTACCTTCCACTGCGGTGTTCCAATAGCTACAAATTTTTTGAACGCCTCAGACTCCACCAGCTTGTATGGTAAAAGCTGGTGGGCTAATAGTTCGGACAAGCCAGCTGTCAGACGCTGGGCAAGGGGGTGACTTTGTGACATTCGCTTCTTACGCTCAAACATGTCCTTGACAGACACATGACTGTGGGCAGATGAGCGGGAACTGCTCAAGGCGGGACACGGAGTGGCGGATGGTTGAGAGGGGGCAAGGAGGACAGCAGTGATTGACGTGGCTGAAGATGCTGGACCAGGAGGAGGATGGCGGCTTAGAGTAGGCGTGCTGCTTGTACTCATGTGTTGATCCCATAGGCGTTTGTGATGTGAGATCATGTGCCTACGCAAAGCAGTTGGACCTCCCACGACTCAGTTTCCTTTGGCACAGGTTGCAAATGGCATCGCTGTTGTCTGAGGCAGACACACAAAAAAAAATCCACACTGCTGAGCTCTGCAATGACGGCATTCTGGTGGTGGACACAGCATGCGTTGATTGGCGTGCTGTCGGGCTGACCCCGCGTGCTGATGCATGCTGTCTGACTGTGCCACTAGCTCCTTGCGACGACCTCCCCCTGCTTCCAACTCGTCTCCTCCTCCTCTCTGTCTCCCCATCTGAACTTTCGCCCTGTTCTTCTTCTTGCTGAGCGGGCACCCACGTGACATCCATGGACGCATCGTCATCATCAACCGCTTCACTTGTATCTGACAACTCAGAAAAGGAAGCAGCAGCGGGTACAACATCATCATCATCACACCGTACCTCCATGTGTTTAATGCTGCCTGCCTGAGACATATCCCTGTTATCTACATCCTCTGGCAATAATGGTTGCACATCACTCATTTCTTCAAACGGATGTGTGAATAACTCCTCTGACATACCAAGTAAAGCGTCTGTGGTGCTAGTTTTGGTGGTGGCGGTAGGCGGGTGAGTGGAATCTTGAGAGGTGCCTGAAGCTAAGCTGGAGGAGGATGGTGCGTCAAGGTTCCGAGTGGAGGCTGTAGAAGATTGGGTGTCCTATGTTAGCCAGTCAACTATGTCCTCAGAACTTTTCAAGTTCAGGGTACGTGGCCTCTGAAAACTGGGCATTATTCTAGGGCAAAAGGGAATCACAGCACCACGACCACGACGGCCCCTGCGGGGTGGCCTGCCTCTGCCTGTCATTTTTTTGGGGATTAGTGGTACTATGCGTGCAAGCTACTGTGAGACCAGATATGAGTGGCAAACTGGCAATGTGCACTGGCACAGGTCTGCAGAGCACAGGCTGTAGGCCTGACACACCCGCTTGAAGACAAGTAACTGCTATTCAATCTATAACAGTGAAACAATTTTTTTGGTTTTAAATGCACGCCATAGAGACACCAGATATGAGTGGCAATGTGCACTGGCACCGGTCTGCAGAGCACGCGCTGAAGGAAGGCCTGACACAGCTGCTTGAAGGACACTGACTGGCTGCTATTAGCTTACACTGGAAACCTTTTTTCTTTGTAAATGCACGCTATAGAGACACCAGATATGAGTGGCAATGTGCACTGGAACAGTTCTGCAGAGCACACACTGTAGGAAGGCCTGACAGAGTCGCTTGAAGGACACTGACTGGCTGCTATTAGCTTACACTGGAAACCTTTTTTCTTTGTAAAAGCACGCTACAGAGACACCAGATAACTGGCAATGTGCACTGGAACAGTTCTGCAGAGCACACACTGTAGGCCTGACAGAGCCGCTTGAAGGACACTGACTGGATGCTATTAGCTTACACTGGAAACCTTTTTTCTTTGTAAATGCACTCTATAGAGACACTAGATATGAGTGGCAATGTGCACTGGCACAGTTCTGCAGAGCACACGCTGAAGGAAGGCCTGACAGAGCCGCTTGAAGGAAACTGACTGGCTGCTATTAGCTTACACTGGAAACCTTTTTTCTTTGTAAATGCACGCTATAGAGACACCAGATATGAGTGGCAATGTGCACTGGAACAGTTCTGCAGAGCACACACTGTAGGAAGGCCTGACAGAGTCGCTTGAAGGACACTGACTGGCTGCTATTAGCTTACACTGGAAACCTTTTTTCTTTGTAAAAGCACGCTACAGAGACACCAGATAACTGGCAATGTGCACTGGAACAGTTCTGCAGAGCACACACTGTAGGCCTGACAGAGCCGCTTGAAGGACACTGACTGGCTGCTATTAGCTTACACTGGAAACCTTTTTTCTTTGTAAATGCACGCTATAGAGACACCAGATATGAGTGGCAATGTGCACTGGCACAGTTCTGCAGAGCACACGCTGAAGGAAGGCCTGACAGAGCAGCTTGAAGGAAACTGACTGGCTGCTATTAGCTTACACTGGAAACCTTTTTTATTTGTAAAAGCACGCTACAGAGACACCAGATAACTGGCAATGTGCACTGGAACAGTTCTGCAGAGCACACACTGTAGGCCTGACAGAGCCGCTTGAAGGACACTGACTGGCTGCTATTAGCTTACACTGGAAACCTATGATATGAGTGGCAACTGTCAAAGTACGCTGGCACAGGTCTGCAGAGCACACGCTGAAGGAGGCCTGACACCCAGACGCTTGCAGACAACTAACCACTCTTCTATTACAGTGAAATTTTTTTTTTTTTTAAATGTAAAGCTTAAGCTATTGTTTTAAATATTTTTATTGTTTTCACAATATAAATGCATGTATCAAACTGATTTGTAAAATAGAAAAGCAAGTGATTGCCCTCGCAGGGGCTTAAGCATTGGTTTAAAACAGTATAAACATTTGGTTGCCTGCGCAGAGGACTGTTTAGCTTAACATTTTTGTTCACAGTACGTGGCTTTGTGCTATATACTCTTATGAACTGTGTTGCCCTATTAGTTCAGTTAGAGCGTTAAGAAAGTGTATTGTGTCAACTGGTGCGTGTAAGTGTTGTGTGTTTGCTGGTTGCGTAGTTGCTTTATGCTAGTTCAGGGGTAGGCAACCTTTTAGCAGCACTGTGCCGGTATAGGATTGTGATGTCCCGTAGCGTGCTGGTCCTATTTTTTTTATAAATCAAGGTGTGTATGCTGCCGTATTCTGCTTGTTATTTTTACTGTAATTGCTTTGTAGCGTTGTATTTGTGCGTATATATGCAGGGCTGTCTTTAATAATGACTGGACCCTGGGCAAAGCATTTGTTTAGGGCCCCCTGGACCCTGTCCCCCCTTCCCAGGCATGCAATCACTTCCTCCACCTCAACACAGTGGCGGACCTAAAGTAGAGAGGTGCAAGAATTCTTGGCGGTCTCCCTGTTGCACGGGTGATTAAAAGGTAGATCCCCATCTGTCGTGCAACTCCAGAAATGCATTGACAGCTGGAGCTCTACCATTTACTCATGTTTGCAGGTCTGTATTTAGCACTAAGCAGTTTTTGTGGAATATGTTTGTATGTGGTGTTGGCGTGATTGCAAGCACACACACACACACACAGATATACTGACACACACAGAGACATACTGACATACACACAGACATGCTGTCATACAAACATACTGACACACACACAGATATACTGACACACACATAGACATGCTGACATACAAACATACTGACACACACACAGATATACTGATGCACATATACTGACTCACACACACACATACTGACACACACAAAGACATACTGACACATAGACATGCTGACACACAAAGACATACTGACACACACAAACATACTGACACACACAAACATACTGACACACACACTGACAGACATACTGACACAGACATACACTTTAAAACTCACCCTCCAGTTTCCTACCTTTCCTGCTGGTGGCTGAAGGCGTTGGGAGTTGGGGTCTAGAGCTCTTGGCCAGCCCCCCTCCAATCTGCCTACTCTTCTTTCCTGCGCGCTCCTCTCTTTGTGGGAGGAAGTGATACGTGGCCGTCACTTCCTCCCAGCCTGCTGCCGAAAAGCAAGGGGCCCGCTCACGCTGTTAAAGCACCTCAGCGTGTGACCGGGTCCCTGCTGACAGAAGCCCAGCGGGTGGTCCTTTGTGCATGGGCCACCCGGTGGGCCTCCTTAGTGTGCAGATTACCAGCCAGAGGGTTAGAAATAGTTGAGGCCAGCAGGGCTCACGGTGCAGCTGCCCAGTTTGCCCCGCGTTAAAGAAGGCCCTGCGTATATGAGCTATTATATTGTTTATGTTCATGAGTAGTTTATGGTATTGTGTATGATACATATGAATGTAAGCTGTGTATGGGTGCTGCTTGTGGAATTGTGTGTGTGTGGATGGATGGATATGTCAAAGTGTGTGTTTGGTAGTGTGTGGGGGCTGTTTGGGGTATTGCATGTGGGGTTGTGTGCATGTATGTGGATTGTTAGTGGTGTTTCGTTTGTGCGGATTGTGTGTATGTTTGTGTGTGGGCTGTCCGTATTATTTGTATGAGGGGAGGGTTATTCTGCATTTCTGTGTATATTTAGCAGTGTGGGTGGCTTCCATGGAGTGCAGTGTTGACCAAGCTGGCCAGGTACATGTCAAGGACAGGAGCTGCAACAGCAACTGTGAGCTGCTCTACTACAGAGTGGCTTCCTATTCACAAGTGCTGGGAGGAAGTGATCTGAGATCACTACCTCTACGTGCTGCAATGCATAAATTGAGGATTGCCCTTCACCACCTTTTCGGATTAGCAGATATCTGAAGTTTTACTGGGACTCCTGATAGGCCAGAGCCTGTTTGACTCTAGCAGCCTTGAGTGCCGTGCAAAGACACCTCGAGTGCCGTGCATGGCACTAGTGCCGTAGGTTGCCTACCCCTGTGCTAGTTGTTCGGGCCATTATCTTATGTTAGCTGGTGTATGTCTTTAGTTTGTGTTAGCTGGGTGGCTTCTTTGCTTTGTGTTGTCTGGTGTATGCAAGTGCTGTATGGCAGCTGGTTTGTGTCAGTGCTTTGTGTTAGTTAGGTTGTGTGATTGCTTAGTCGTTATAACATGCAAAGCAGTAATTAGGCAGTATTAAAACATTAGATCTACCTAACTTGTATATAACCGAATAAGATATTGTACACTGTTCTAACTTTGCAATTCTCGTCGTAAATATTATACATCAGAATATACTTAACAATCATTTAAGTATGCAGTTGTTGTCGTACTTTGTTTTAAATATTTTTATAGTATCGCAATATAGACGCGGGTTTTAAGTATTAACAATTAATGCAGTTAGTCGCCTATGCAGAGGCGTGCGTGTTAAAATTATGGTTAGCCTTATGCACACATATTGCGGTTTTATCTGATTAGCATGTGGTTGCATGCGCAGAGGCGTATGCTTCAACGTAGGCAAGTATTCGCTAGTATTTGGTATACATAAGCTTTATGAAATTAAACATCGCAATCTAAAGCATGTTGCAATAAGCTAGTATAGTAAAGGAAGCGATTGAAAGAGATTTGGTCCTTCATAGGATAGTGATTGGTGATTGGTCCTTCATTATGCATTGTAGGCCATTACACTATTGATCACTCCAACCTTTTTCTGGGTACTTTTAAACAAACGGTCTGTCTAGAAGGAGGGGAGGCTCTCATGGCACTGCTTCCACACTGTCCCTGGGGTGCCAGGCCTCCTTCCCTCTCCCCATGCCGAGCTCTGCTCACCGGTCAGGTCCCCCACAGTTCCGTGGGCACTCAGGAGCACAAACTGTCCGTTGGACCCCACCACAAAAGTCCTCTGGTCGTCCGCTCCCTGCACCTCCCCAGCTCCATACGGATCCCTTGAGGTGTGTGTTCCCACGTCTCGCCCGGTGCCGGCCACATGCTTGAAGCCGGTGTCCACCCCCCACGACCACCGGTTCGTCGAGGGGGGCGGCGCTGTTCCGCCTCACCGGGCTCACGGCGCCGGGGACTGGGCCCTCCGGGGACCTCCCAGACCCGGAGACCCGGGCACCCACCTCTCCAGCAGTCAAGGCCACAGCATGGAAGATCCGTCCGGCGCCCGGTCCTGCCAGGGCCCGCGCGGGCCGCTCATGACAGTCCCCCTTGATGAAGGTAGCGTGGGTAATAAATGTCCCTTAATTCCAGGTGTAATTATCAGGCAGGCCACATTTGTGTGGCCTGTGCCTGTAATGGAGGTCAGCGTGTGTCCCAGGCGGTGGTTTCCGTTCCGGGGCATGCAGCCTCCATGTGGCCGGAATTATCCCCTCCGATCTGGGGGGGGGGGGGGGAGCCGCCTCTCTCGTCCATGTGGACCCCCCATCAATGGTTCTGCATCTGGGGTGCTCGCTCACCTGGCCAAGCGGTCGGGTAACGGGTCCCGGTCAGCCAATATGCTTGTTCCGGCCGGAGATGGTGCCTAGGCCGGCCTCATTAATTTCAGTGCTCCCGGTGGGTATTTGGCTGCAGATCTGTATCTTTTGAAAGCTTAGGTGATCCCCCATTATGTCCCAGCGAGCATTCCAGCTTTAGGGCATTTTAAAAGTATGTTATCTGCCCTTTTTCAGGGCTCTTGCTCGGAGCCACATTATTCTGCTGCCATGCGGCTTGGCGGCCCGGCCCCGCCCCCCCAAGCTTAAGCTATTGTGACAACAGATATGAGTGGTGGCACTGACTGTGCAAATGGGCACAGCATCCAGCCTGACACAGAAGATAGCAGGCAGGCAACTGCTCTTCTATTACAGTGAAAATAAATTATTTTTTAAAATCTAAAGCTTAAGCTATTGTGACAACAGATATGAGTGGTGGCACTGACTGTGCAAATGGGCACAGCATCCAGCCTGACACAGAAGCTGGCAGGCAGGCAACTGCTCTTCTATTACAGTGAAAAAATATATATATATTTTTTTTAAATATAAAGCTTAAGCTATTGTAAAAAACAGATATGAGTGGTGGCACTGACTATGCAAATGTCATGAAAACTTTGACATATTTTCAATAAAAAAAAATAAAAAAAAAAGGGGGGGAGGGGCAACACATGGGACACAGACACGCACTATTATCTACTTGGAATGTGTGGGACCTGCGAGTCCGCATAGCTCATTGGGGCCTGCGAGCCCACATGCAAATACTTTATATTGTTGTTTCCAGGGACCTGCGAGCCCAACCCCTTTTTCTTGTTGAAAATACATTGCGAATACATTAATAAAAATCATATTTAGAAAAAAAAAAATATCTGGAAGTATTACTTTACTGAGAGGGTAGTGGATGCATGGAATAGGCTTCCAGCCAAACTGGTAGAGGTTAACACAGTAAAGGAGTTTAACCCCTTAAGGACCAAACTTCTGTAATAAAAGGGAATCATGACATGTCACACATGTGAGGTGCATGCAGCTGGTCGGCCATGGGAACCCATTCCATGAAGCTCCTGACAAAGTTTTTGTGATGATATTAATGCTAGTGGAAGTAACTCTTCAGCTATTGAATCAGCAGAGTGCTGGCAACTTTTATGCACCATATGCCTCAGCACTCAGTGACCTCGCTCTGTGACTTTATATGGTCTTTTGCTTCGGGCTGAGTTTCTGCTGTGCCTAAACACTTCCACCTTCCAATAATACCACTTACAGGTGACAGTGGAATAGCTAGCAGGGATTAAATTTCATGAACAGACTTATTCAAATGGTGAAACTCTATCACAGTACCATGTTTGAATTCACTGAGCTCTTTATAATGAAATTTTTTCACAAATGTTTGTAAATGCAGACTGCATGGCTAGATGCTTGATTTTATAAACCTGTATTCCATAATTAAGAGGTGTGTCCCAATACTTACTTCCAAGTAGTGTGTATAAGTAGTTTGCAGTGATGGAAACGTGCGAAAGATGAGAAATAATGATAATGGGTAATCTGAAATAGGAGTCAGCGAGGCTGAGATGAAGAGGCACACATAGATGTGATGGGTGATGGAGAAGAAACAGAATAATTTGTAGACGATATCCCAGAAGGATTAATATTTGCACAAGACATAACCAAACGTTATTTGTCGGTTCCATAATTCAGTTTTAACTAGAGAACATTTAAAAGAACTTTCCAAGCGAGGAATGGCACTAAGCGTATTACAGGTAAGACGTCAAGCATGCTGTATTGATTATGGTGGTTGGATTGTTCCTTTAAAGATTACTAAACGACTTCATCTCAATGACAGTATGTGGTTTGGTATCCGTGTCCTTTTAACCCTGAAATGTAAAAATATAGCATTTTTTTTTTTTTTTTTAGAAACTGCACAGTTTACATTTCAGGGTTAAGTTAACGTGCTACTCCATGAAACTGGATAAAGATAATGTTTATATTCCTCATTGCTTTAGTGTTCCTTTAAGGTGCCCTATGTAATCTCTGCTAGAGTAAAAAGCTGTCTTGTACTTGAGTTTAATGTTCAGGGAATATTTTAACCTTGCAGAGGCGAATTAGATAACATTTGAGGCCAAACCTGCATAACATTACTTTCCAGTGAGAAAGAAATAATGAGCCAAATGTCATGACATGTGGCGGTTCCTAGTGGTATTTTTGTTTAATACACACTACTTGGTAATATTTATCTGTATATTCCATTGATTTGTACACTTTTAGTCTATTTTCTTATCCAATTTGAGATCAACAACTATTTTGTTTGCCGATGGGGCAGAATAGCAAATGGTGTCTAATACTTAAAGTGAACTTACCATGACATATCTTTCTAACAATCTGGCTTGACTCATGTTATACAACTAGGGGTTTCTTCCTTTAACACTATTAGAAGCTCATATTTTATTTCCATTCCCACTGTCTCCAGCTGGGAGTTCAATCATGTTTTCATTTGCTGTAAAACACACCTCACTTGCATATCCCTGTTGAGGGAGCACATACCTGCTTCCCATAACAAGCTTAAAGTCCCCAACACTTTATGTTGGCTTTGTGTACATTAAAAAGTATAGATTTTCAGACTGTCTGCCGAAACCCACTGCTATTAATCCTTCTTGATGTTTCTCTCCAAGCTGCTGCTCTCACAAAGGGTTCCCTCCTAACTTCTTCCCCATTGCCATCTACTAGGCCAGGCATAGGCAACCTTTGTCACTGCCGATGTTTTGAACTTCACCTCCCATGATGCTTTGCAAGCATTATGGGTGCAAGAGCATTTTGGGGGATGTAGTCCACAACATCTGGGGTATCAAAGGTTGCCTATCCCTGGGCTAGGCTATGCTGAATTCAAGCAATTTGTGTGTTAATGTGAAAATATTCTGCAGTGCCATTGAGATCAGGGTTCTATGATTACAGAATTAAGACAATACAGTTTTGTGAAAAGGGGGCATGAACATGGACTGCAAATAAATCATCAATTTGTGAAAAATGTGGGGTTTTAGGGAAAGTTTCTCTAAACAAGTGAATTTGTAGTTCACAAATAAACCATTCGGTGACAGAAAGAGCTTCAGTCTTGTGATGCAAAACAAAAGCATGAGATGACAGCAGTATTTTAAGGGCGCACATTTCACTGTGATTGCCAGTTGAATTTTAACCAGTAGCAGAGACTTTATAGGTTGGAGATGCAATGTTGCAGAATATTAATCAATCTTTTTTGATTATACATTTTTTTTCAGGTTTGCTTAATACCCATAGCATCTAGAATATTCTTTTAAAACCCTGCACTTATCCCATCAGCATTGTTATATACTGAGTACTGAGCATTTTTTGGGCATTTTTCTTATGTGTGCATTTCATTTATCAACCTACTAGGCCAGTCCACTGACTAATTCTATAATTTTATCCATTCTTACAGGCTCTTTATAATGCACTCTGACCAATGCTTCCAACATTTTTTCCCCTTCGATTAGACTTCTCTGCTCATGCCTTCAATAATCTTCTCCGATAACACTTAGCATTTCTTTGTACCAAACCTTCTCAGTGTCCTAAAGTTTTGTACAAATCAAGGCTGCTCTAGTTCTTATAGTGCCCTGGCATCCTCCCATATGAGTTTGTCAAACCATTATTGAACAGTTTGACAGCTTACTGCAGCCTTGATTGTCCTTGCAGGGGATGCCAACCACCCCCACGCAGCTAAGCAGGGAATCTCTCCATGACAGAGCATATGCTGAGTGCACACAGGCAATGGGCAAGGTCCAGTATTAGAAGACATCTGGCTTCCCCTGCAGAGCGACAAACGAAAGCTGTCTAACCATTCTAAAACAGTTTGACACATTACTGTGTTGCGGTACCAGGGCACACTTGGCATCATAGCTGCTACAATGTCCTTTAGTAACTATTGCCTTGGAGTGTTCCTTTAATTGCCGCTCATTGTTTCATTGACAAAATATATCCTTTTAACAGTCTGCCAAAGACAGTTTATACTTCCTATACCAGTGTTCAACAAATCAACACACCTCAGTGCAAATATTTATGCTCAAGTTTAGCAAAATAATTGCCAATGCACACTTTTCAATTCCCCACTGCAAACATTCAGGAGCTTATGCATCTTAAATATTTGTTAGAAGTACTCATATATAGCTCTACAAAATTAACGAACAGCTGTTACATGCAAAAATAAAATCAATGGCAAAGTTATCATGTAGAGCCCTCAAAGACCAAATGTTACACAGTTGTCATAATCGGACCAATAAAAAAGGCCTATCAGCATGGAATAAATTGCTAAAGTTAACCTACTTAATGGTAATGACACAACTGTATACAATTCTCTGTTTGGTCTTGTGATACTGACTCACTGATCAATGGACAAGCATCTAAATGGTTTTCTTTTTATTAGTTTGCTTGGTTAGATTTTGGACACCGCTAAACTATGTTTATTTTAGTATTTCTGAGATGGAGAAAATTATATACTGTGAAAACTATAGAGTACCAGCTGCAGATTTTACATAGAGATATTTATTTCCACACTAGACTTTTATTAAGCTGTGTGGTAGACTTTTTGTTGATGTTTGCTATATACATTATACTGAGTGGACAATTAAACTTAAAGAAAAATAACTCATTACTACTTACTTGAGTAAAAACACCAGATACAGATTTTTTTGTTGTCATTTATAAAACCCAGCAATATTTTTAATTGAATAAAACTGACAGGTGACAATGTATGTTCAATGGCAGAGACTGTTGTAGGCAGTCACTGTTCTGGGAAACTGAACAAAAGTTCTAATTGGAGGTTGGGGGGTGGGGGGAGAATAAATAAAAAAAAAAAAAAAAAAAAACAGCTAGCAATGAAAAAATTCCCAAAACGAAAATCCTAGCAACCCACAGATTATAAACTGGGATTGCATTGAGGAATAATATATTCTATATGTTGTTTTTTAGCACAATAAAATTATTAGTTACAAAACATTAGAAATGATGAAGAGAATAACTCAAACAGTAAATGTCAGATGCATGCTGGAAATGGCAAATGTGGTAAGAAACTGCTGAAAAGTTTATTTTTGTTTTCAGATTTTTTTTTATGCTTTTGTATTGAATTTATTGGTTTAATGTAATGTGGTGTGATTTGTTAGCAGGGCAAAAAAAAAAAAAAAAACATTAACATTTTTTTAAAATTATCATCCAGCACTGCTACTTTCATGTTTATTGAAATGCCATTGTTTCTGTAAAGAAATTTGATTTTTTTTTTTTTAAACAAGTTTTATAAGATTGCAAGCAGAGGCACTGGATCATAAAAAAAAACCAAAAAAAACTAAACTTTTGCAACAATTGGACACAAACTCTGATAGGGACACTCCAACCACTATAAGTAGTCCAGTTTATGCTAATGGTTACAGTACTAGAAACTGGTCTCTGCAACTTTAAATCAAAGCTTAATGAAAACAGGCTATCCCACATTTCCCTGATAATTTGAGAAGCATTAAAGAAGAAAAAAATACAAATAGCAACATTTTCAAAGATAAAGTTGGAGAGTCAGCATCCTAGCACTGTAATAACTACAAGCTGTACTGGTAATGGAGCTTTGAGCATCCAATGTTTAACAAGCACCTGTAAACTGAGGGAAACAAAGTTACAAACCGCATTTGAATATTTACAACTTTTTGGAAAGATTTCAAATTTTATGGACAGTAAAACATTTTTGAGGATATACAAGATGTGTCTCTACAGCAGGTTTCAAAATGGCAGGTAAATGTAAATAAAAGATGAAACAGTACAGGCTGGTTCATTAAGAATTTATCACATTTTTGCAATTTCAGTAAACGGGATTTTATAACGTCCCATTACCACATCGTATTTTTTTTGATCATAGAAGATAATAAACCTTTAGAAATAAATCCAACAATGATTTTTCTCCTAGGCACCTTCTTGAACAAAAAAAAAAAAAAAAAAAAGGGAAGGAGAAATTGACAGGAAAAAGTAGCAAACGGCAGTTTGCAAACATAAGAGAAAACATGGAAGAAGAATCTTCTGAGAAATAGTTTCACGTACAGGCTCAGATCAAGTCACATTTTTTTCTGATGTAAGATAAGTTTAACCCTTTTAACACATGAGGGATCAGAGTGAGAGCCCTCGTTGTGCTAAATTATTTTAATACCTTCGCAAGGCAAAAAAAAAAGAAAAGAGAAAGAAAAAGTCATTGGGATTTGATACAAATTGATGTCAGGAAAAAAGGCAAAAAATGGGCATAAAGAACTTTGAACAGTGTGTATAACCTGAATATGAAATTATGTGTTTCATACTGAAGGTTTTGAAAAGGAAGAACAGGAAAACTAAACCTCCACAAACACAACTTCACAACTTTTGTACAGTTAAACTTTATAATACATCTCAAATCATACTAAGAATGCAATCTAAGACTGCACACTACTTCAGTGGAAAGGAAAAAAAAAAAAAAAAAAGAGGAAAAAAAAAAAAGACATTTTTGTGCAATTTGCTGCCAAAGTGGCAGTGATCCCTGCATTGTATTTTTTTATTATTATTTCAAAGGAACTTAACCCTTTTACTGCCGAAAAGATCTGGCAAGCAAGGCTTGGCTGTTCTCTTCAAGAGAGACAGGGTTAAGCAACAGTTACATATATAAAAAAAAAAAAAAAAAAAAAATTTAAAATGAAAAAGGAAGGCAAAAATTGGCAAACATCCAGCATCTCTAGTATTGTGTGGTTTGGATTTTTAACCAAATGGATGAACGTTTCATGATTTAAAAAATGGTTTGATTTTTTTTTTGTTGTTTTAATAAATATACTGTATCTGACATCTGCACTGACGTGATTTCATAATGGTATCAAAGTAAACAAATGGGCCAGCAACAGACTGCTGGCATGTCTGGGAGTCCTTCCTCTCATTGGGTTTGGTATCCAGCCATACGAAATCCCGTTTGGTTTGTAATCAGAGTTCCATTCTGTCCAGGGGGAGCCTGCACCCCATAATTTGGTCCCATCCATGCTGTTGCAGATGATGGAGTTTGACTAAAAAAAGATCAGATATAAGTTTAAAAAATAAAATAAAAATTCATTTGAGGCTAAAGACCATGAAAAATGGTTTTCTGAGTAATGCATAAAACAGATCTCTATTTACAGTTCCACACAAGCTGTCAGAAACAAAAACATAGTAATTAGGTTAGTTATTAAAATAACTTAGTGGTGTACTAGCAAAACCATTAACATATTTAATCAATCATTGTTAACAGGAGTAGTCCCAGAAGATTGGTAGTTAGTGAATGTTGTGCCCATTCACAAGAAAGGTAGTAGGGAGCAGTCGGGCAACTATAGGCCAGTAAGCCTTACTTCAGTAGTGAGGAAAGTAATGGAAACCAAGTTAAAGGATAGGATTGTTGAACATCTAAAACCACATGGATTTCAAGATCAGAGACAACATGGGTTAACTTCAGGGAGATCATGCCAAACTAATCTTGATTTTTTTGATTGGATAACTAAAAGAATAGATCAAGGTGGTGCAGTAGACATTGCTTACCTAGATTTCAGTAAGGCTTTTGACACTGTTGCACATAGAAGGCTCATTAATAAACTGTAATCTTTACATTTGGATTCCAATATTGTTGAATGGGTAAGGCAGTGACTGAGTGACAGGCAACAGAGGGTTGTAGTCAATGGAGTATATTCAAAGCAGTGGCGGAACTACCGCAGTCGCAGGGGTTGCACCTGCGACCGGACCCCCGTGACTGGGTGCCGCCATGTGTTGCGGCCCGGCCCACGTGGTGGAACTGGACCTCAGGGAAGTGACATTTTGTGTGTGTCCGTCTCCCCGTCCGCCTGTATGTGTGTGTCTAAAGTATCGGAGAGGGGTGGGAGATGTGAGGGGGGTGGGGTGTGGAGGTGCAGGGCAGTTTTTGCTCCAGAGCCCTGTGGTTTCTAGTTACGTCTCTGATTCAAGGCATGGTCTTGTCACCAATGGGGTAACTCAGGGATCTGTACTTGGACCCATTCTCTTAATATTTCTATGAGTGATATTGCAGAAGGTCTTGATGGTAAGGTATATCTTTTTGCTGATGATACTAAGATATGTAACAGGGTTGATGTTCCAGGGGGGATAAGCCAAATTATTTATGTAAACTATAAATATGGTCAAAGTTGTGGCAGCTGACATTCAATGTGGATAAGTGCAAGATAATGCATCTTGGACATAAAAACCCAAGGGCAGAGTAGAGAATATTTGAGAGTCCTAACCTCAACATCTGAGGTAGGCAGACAATGTAATAAAGCAGCAGGAAATGCTAGCAGAATGCTTGGTTGTATAGGGAGAGGTATTAGCAATAGAAAGAGGGAAGTGCTCATGCCATTGTACAGAACTCTGGTGAGACCTCACTTGGGAGTATTGTACACAGTAGGGGAGACCATATCTCCAGAAGGATATTGATACTTTAGAGAGAGTTCAGAGAAGGGCTACCAAACTGGTTCATGGATTGCAGGATAAAACTTACAAGGAAAGGTTATAGGATCTTAACATGTATAGTTTTAGGAAAGACGAGACGGGGAGATATGATAGAAACATTTAAATACATAAAAGGGAATCAACACAGCAAAGGAGGAGACTATAGTTAAAAGAAGAAAAACTACCACAACAAGAGTACTGTCTTAAAGGGACACTATAGTCACCCAGCATGCGCATTCGGCTCCGCTGACGTCGGACGGGGAGGAGAGGTCACCAGCGCCGAGGGAGCCCGGCGCTGGTTTAAGGTAAAGGAGGGGGACTTTGAGGGTGGCGGTACCCTCAGGGAACTATAGTATCAGGAAAACCGCTTTGTTTTCCTTACACTATAGTGATCCTTTAAATTAGAGCTTCAAAGGTTTAAAAATATCAGGAAGTATTACTTTACTGAGAGGGTAGGGGATGCATGGACTAGCCTTCCAGCTTAAGTGGTAGAGGTTAACACAGTGAAGGAGTTTAAGCAAGCATGTAGTCTCTTATCTGGAACAGTGTTTTGAATCTTTTAAACTTTTATTTTTGTTGTAATAAATCCTTTGACTTATTTCTGATTAGCGCTAATTCACTGTTTCAGTACATTTCCTTAGCCCTGTATTTAGGGTATACTTTTTGGGAATACACATTATAACCAAGTCAGTACAATCTATTACTTTTGCTTTATTTAATCTCCTCACTTTTGCATATACTTTTAAGGGATATCGCCTAAATAGTGATCTCATGACATATTGCTCCACTCTTATCCTCTTCTCTTTTAATCACTGTTATTGGTGCGAATAAGTATGGAGGTCATCCATATAATAAATGGTTTTATTTGCAAAGACTATTCTAAATGGGGAACCATCAATCGGAGCATTACAATGATTTTCACAGCACTTCATTAACACTTTTCTTTTAAATAATGACCTTCTAAAAACATCATAAATAATGTTCATCACTGTATCATTTTGCCGCCTTTAAGTCAACAGTTAAGCAAACCGTGTATATCTGTGTTGAAAGGATAGGACAATCTGATGAGAACACTTGGAAAGGCACTACATAAAAACCATGGCAGACAGATCAACTCAGGCTGATTAGGGATTGTAGAATTTGGGAGCCAGACAGCACATTAGGACGTAAAGACAGTTGCATCCATAAAACTTAAAACATTAAAAAAAAGGTATTCATTTTTTTGGGAGTAAGTTTGTCATTTTTTTTGTTTTCTATTTTCTCATAAATAGATTGCATATCAAACACACAAAAACACGGTTGAAGAACTGGCTGAGCATCATGGGTAGACCAAAACATTAACAATGGGGTTTTCTAGTATGCAGAATTACCGTTTTCCACTAATGATTTGAATCCAGCTGTTATAACACCAGCCACAAACACAACTTAAAGGGTTACTCCAAGCATCAAGATCTTATCAGTGTTTTGAAATGGCCAAGTAGTCTATTTTTCAGTATGAAATGCTGCATATACTGAGAAGACAGATGAAGCAACCAGAGGTGTAAGTCTTCCTCTGCCAGCATCACTAGCTAGCCAAAAATGAAAGTAACCCTATAAAGTATTTTGATATGATTTGGCCTCCAATGATTTACATTTATCCATAATTCGAATCACTTAAGCTTTGCATGTTTCTGCAGGAACTTGGCCCCTTTAACCACAGCCTTTCTTTTCACAAAATCTTTACTTAGAAGTACTATAAGTACCCACTCCATGCATCCAATAAAGAAATCAGGCTTAGCTAGGTTACTGACATGACACCAGCCCCCCACACCAACTTTATTACGATCTTTCTTTCCCCTTAGCATGGCTCTGAAATACTATACAGATAAGAGTTATAAGCTGTGTGAAGGAGTTAAAGTCAATAGCTCAGCAAACAGATCTCTTATTGGAGTTATACTGTTTACCTTCCATTGAGGAAAACGTTTAGTAAAGATGGGAAGGTGGCATTATGAGGATTAAAAAATATATATATACTTTGTTATTTAATTTTTTTAACACTCCACTGCGCCAAAAAAATATTTAAAACATTAGAAATACCCCTAATGAAAACATGTATGCATTTAATGATTTTTTTTCATTATGAGGATATCTAAACAACTTGCAAAAGTCGAAGATCTTTTCTCTGCTTCCTTTGCCAGCCCTCCCTTTTTAACCCAGCCCAGACTTACTGTCCAAACAGACGTGTCCCAATGCAGCCTTGTGGGTTTAGCTACACTGAGCTAACCAAACCATGAATTAACATGACTGGGTTTCAGATTAACAGCCAGGGTGTGTAACAAAGTGAATTTATAAAGGAGTCATTGAAATCTTCACTTTTTGTAAATGAAGATTTATAAAGGAAAAAAAAAAGAAAAAAGGACACTACATTCAAACCGCTCAATTGATTTAGGTGTGTAGAGTGTTTCTTTAAGTATACCAGGCAATGCATTAGCAATTGCTTCATTACTATAGTAAACTGGAATCTGGGAAACAAATGGTAATCATAAACGACATTTCTTACCTAAAACCCTGTTGATTCCATGCCTGTCCATAGACCCCATATGTTGGCACTTGCCAGCCATTAGGCATGTACTGGCCTATCTGCTGGGCTCCTCCATACCACTGTCCCCACTGGCCATAAGGTGGGGGGAAGCTAATTTGGCTTTGCTGCGGGGGAAGGAATAAGGACAAATTATGCAAATGAGCACAATGTCTGAAGTAAAGGCAATGAAATATTAATAGCACTGATTGGTACATAAAAGTGTGCATTATATTTAGTAGTTAGAATTTGGGAATTTTTTACAGTTTTAAATTAACTGTCAAAAGAAAAGCAAGTGAGGAATAAAGCGACTCATATTGAACATATGCAAATTTACCTTTTTTCAAAACATGCTATTTTTAAATGTATCATGGAGTTACAAAAATTCTAGGCAAAATTACTTAAAATAATTAGGGGGAGATTTATCAAGGTAAGCGTTATACTGAGGAAAATTGCTAACTAATTAACAATTACCACTGAAACCAACAGAATATATTTCAACATTTAGAACTTTGCCTTTTTGTTTTTTTAATTATGCAACCTTTGTGTTAAAGGGTTACTCCAACCACCATGACCACTTCACTTTTGGTTGAAGTATCTATGTGCAAAGTTTCAGCTTGAAACACTGCACATGCAGAGTTATTGCAAATTGTTTGCTGAAGACTAGTTGCATCTCCAGCACACATGACACTGGCAGCCCAGAATTCTCTTCCAGGCAGGCAATGTCAATTCTGTGCATAAATGACATCTGTTGTCAGTGCGCACTGCATGCTGCCAACAGATGTAGTTTATGCACAGAATTGACATTGCCAGCCTGGAAGAGAGTTCTGGGCTGCCAATGTCACATGTAAGGGGAAGCTAGGTGTCCCCTCCCTCCCTACGTTTTTTTTTTTTTTTTGGTTACATGCCCCCTCCCCACCAAAAAGCCAATCACGGGCTTCTCTATGAGAAGACTGATTGGACTGTGTGCGGCCTCGTGACGTCATGAGAGGATGAGGAAAAGCAACACCAGGTGCTTCACCCGGCACAGGATTTCAGGCAAGTAAATCCTTTTTTTGCAGGTTTATTACGAATTGTAATAGTGCCAGATAGGGCACATTGCACTAGAAAGATTCCTCCCGCTCTCAAAAAAAAACAAAAAAACTTATAGTAACCCCTTAAAGAGTTAGCAAAGGCATAGTTAGGGCTAAAGGAGAAAAAAACATTATTCCATGTCTCCTTTGTATGCCGACAGATGCAAAGGACAGATTTTGGAACAAGGAGATGGATGCAGCTAGTTGCAGGATAAAGGGTTAATAATAAATAAATAGTAATAAAATATATATATATATACACACACACACACACACACACACACACACACACATATATTATACTTAACTTTAATATATGACAGGATACTTCATCCATATACATGCACCTCGGGCTGGACAGTGTCTGTGGTGTTCTCGGCTTTACTCCATGCAAAAAAGCAAGGAAGACTATATAGAGACTGTTTCCAACTCTGTCCGACTCAAGGTGCATGTATATGTCTGAAGTATCCAGTCATATACTAAAAGTAGGTATGGGTTTCTCATTTCCCCCCACATACTTCATTTAAAAATAAATTTCACATGGAGAAACAGAAGTTATTGGGGAAATGTACCAAAGTGTTCTGTTCTAAAAGTGGCTTACAGTCATGAAATAGGGCAATCCCCATTAAAACAAGTGGTGGAAGGAGCACGTTCCTTTGTAGGTTTCTGGTTTACACCTACACAGTAAATATGCACCATGACTGAACTGGATAGTGATGTCATTTACCAAGTATGTAACATAATTAAAAGAAAAGAGCACCATTTACAAAATAGTCAACAGGAGTTACAAGTGATTTTAAATGGTGAGATTTACTGAAAATGTATATTTCTCATTTTACAAAGTTCTGCAGGAGGTTGCATGCATTTGAAATGATTTGATCAATATAAACAGTGTTTTACCTCTCTTACCTGCTGAACGGTGTTCAGCATGTCAGGAGTCTCTTTGCCCCAGTAACACTTCACTACATGCCCTTCGATAGTAGTTCCATTCACACTGACTATAGCATGAGCTGCACTCTCATGTGCATTAAACCTGGAACAACAAGTAATAACTGGGTTTAAACATGTACAAGACAATTGCTCTTTAGTATGCGTCATTTAAGCCATGTTTTGCATGGTTCTGCTATTAAACCGGGTTTAATCATGAAAAAGTACAGCAGGCACAAAAAAAAAAAAAAACACACCAATATTTCAAGTGTCTGATGTTAAAAATGAATAAATAAAGGACTGCCAAATGAGGTCAAACATTTTGTGAAAAGCCATTCCATCATGAATTCAGCTTTGAGATAGTCAATGCATCATCTACACAACAACACATTAAGGTACATACCCCTGTCCGATCCCTTATTTCTATGTCAAATTAACGTGTTTAATGCAAATCTTGGGACCCTGTTCCCTGCACCCATTACACTTTTACATGAGCAATTCCAATTTTTGTTCCAAACCTGCACAGTATTCAACAACTGACAGCATAAGTTAATAATTCAGCCAAAAAAGGACAACCAAATAAGGCAAATTATTGGTTATGTCAAGCTTTAATTTCCACAACAGCAATAAGTCAAGTGACAAGACAGGCTGCAGGCACCATGGAAAATTTTAAAAACTGACTAAACCAGGGACTACTCCAAAAGCATCTTGGCATCATAAATACTGCAGAGGACTGTCGTGGATGTGGTTCTTAGAGTTAAAACAATTAAACAATGACCGCTAATATTTGGCATAACATTTGTTGAGGACTTTCCCATAATGCTTATGTGAAAAAGGTACCCCATATAACACCAGTGGCAAAGGTTAGTCATTGTCCAACATATACAAGTATGAAATGTCACTAGATTTGATTAACAACAAAAAAAAAAAAACAAGCATAAAAAAACCCCAAAAAACAAAACCTTTTTTGTTAACAGTCAAAGAGAAGTAGTGGGTAAATGGCAGACCTTACCGTACAAAAGAGTAACCTTTATCAGGGAAGACTCGAACTTCCATAATTTGCCCAAAAGGTGAAAAAGTCTGCCGCATAAGTTGTTCTGCACAATAAAGAAGAAAGGTTAAACAAAGTACATATATTTTAAGAGCTGGGAGAAATGAAATGATAACGGATGTTCAAACCTGTTAATCCAGATGTCACGCCTCCACAGTACACAGTGCAATTACTGGGACTTGACTGATTGACCACTTCATCATATGATAACTGCTTAGTAGTCGCTAAAATGAAAAAAAATACATTTTCAGCTTAAGAATCCCATAACATTTGTATGAAAATCCACACCCAAAAAGAAAAACAAGGACATTTGAGAAAAGTGATTTTTATTCTGTAACTGGGAGGGGGTGTAAATGTATCAAGAAACAAAATTCACATATTCAATGGAATAAGGTAAGATTAGGTTTGAGAAGAGAGAAAGTTTTTGTAAAATATATATACTCACACTCATAGGTACTCTTCGGAGCTGGGGGCTTTCTTGTAGCCCAGTTGGTTCTGATTTGTCTACCTCCAAGCCACTGGCCACCCATCTGTGCTATTGCATTTTCTGCATCCTATCCAAATGAGAGGCATATAAAGTTTAATTTCATAATTACACTGGGAAACTAGGGCCAACAAGAAAAAAAAAATAGATATAGATAGGAGCAATATATATTAAGAGCAAAATGAAAGTATTTTAAGTTTGCACACACTTGGAAAGTCATTACATCTTCAAAAAATTATAAAACATGAGAACTATAAAACATAGCAAGACCCAGCAATTTGTTATCTGTTTCAACATTATTAGATTTACAACAACAAAGACAGATTTGTATCAGTAAGGCAAAAGTTCCATTGGTGCTCTGTGATGGAGCTGTTAAAAGAAATCAACTTAAAGTTTGGACTAGGAATGTGTTTAGCATTCCCATAAAAACAACAGTGAAGCTAGGATTGGATGACAGGTGTAAGCAATTTCCTAGTCTTAGAAGAACTTAATTAGGAAGCTGCAAATCCTTGTGAACTCTAGCATATATTTTTTAGTCCACTGTTTGCATATTGTGAGCCATCGTCAACCTGGAATGTTATTTGTCTCAAAGACTAGAAAAAAAAAAAAAATATATATATATATATATATATATAAATAATTATAGAAATTACAGTCATTTGTCTATTATGAAAAAATACAAAAAATAAATGATTGTGCATTACCAAAATAACACAAACAGAATTACTCACTAAAGTGTGAATTGTTGAGATTTCACAATAGTTCCAAAGACAAAATAGTGGAAAATAGACTTAACCTGGACTGCATTTATATATTGTATAATGTGACTGGACACTTACCCACTTATTGAAGAAGGACACAAATCCATAGCCCTTGGATTTTCCAGTTGTCATGTCTTTCACCACTCGTGCATCACTAGTAAGAAGGGTAAATATAAAAATAATAAAAAGGTTAAATAATCGTTAACTTTATCCATTTGTAAGAAAGAACACTATGTACAGAAAAGGAAAGCAAGTCACACAAAACCACACCGTGCCTTCAAAAAAGAAAATTAAGATTTTAACCTTTAACGGACCAGCAAATGAAAAGAGTTGGAAGCAGGGCTTTCAAAACTGTCAATAAGGGCTAAAGTGAGATAATCTTATTAAATCAAGAAAGGATGAGAGGATAGACAATCTGGTGTACATGCAAATTGACTCATACTAAAATATAAACACATTAACACCAACTAAAGCTGCTCCCAACTGTGAAATGGGTACGGCTGCATTGTAGTGCAATTTGTTCAAATTATAAAATGTACAGCATCAAGGTTTATGGCAAGCAATCACTTAAACACTGAAAAGAAAAATTACACTGCAATACAAAACTACCTGTAAGATCTACACTTAGCTTTGGCTGTAGATAATGTTTTTGGTGAAGTGTTTAAGCTATTGGTTATTTGCACGCTTAATAAAATCAGTGTTGTCTTAACTCTTTCAAGTGCAGGCGTGACCTGCTACATGGGAGCAGGAAGCACCAGATGTGAAGAAGTTAAAATACAATTTCCATTCTCTGCAGTGCAGACATTCTAACTAACGTTAACGAAAATAAACAAAAGCATAAAACATAAGAGGAAAAATTATAAAAATTTGAATTAAAAAAAAAGAAGGGCATACGTGGCCTGTTAACTGAATTCTCAGGTCAAAGCGTTAACCCCCTTTTTGGTCTGTGGTCTGCTGTAAATTTTGAGAAATTCAGTATTAAAAACTTTTAATAGTAATAAAATAAAAGAGCAACACAATATATTCTATTACTTCAGAAGCATTTATAAAATAATACATTGAGAATGCCAAAGAGCAACAACTGAAAACACTCTCGACTTACGATATTCTCCCAAAAGGTCCAAAAGCTGCTTTTATGTCATCTGTTGTTATCTCTGGACTCAAGTCACCAACAAAGACATGGAAATGGTCTTTTCAGGAAATGGAAAGAGGACACAGGTAAAAAAAAAATAATAATGTTAACGGAGTACATTCATACTGCTATAATCACAAGCAGAAAAGATAATTTAATAGTTGTGACTCTGCACAGCCTATCAATATTCTTGTGTTTCCCAAGTAGTATATAGTTGTCTAACTTTTTAAATGCTGCTGCCAATGAAAACTCAAGACTTTATATGTTAAAACAAAGAGAGGAAACAAAAACTTTATATAAAACGAAATATATTCATATTCACAGAGGAGTGCTTGGGGGGTGGGTGGGGAAATCAAGTAGACCATAGAGAGCAGAATTTCAAGTAAACTGGAAACATTTCATTGTAAAATAGCCATATGCACAAAACAATTAGCAAAGTCAAAGATGGAACAGACTGATGACAGAAAGGGATATCACAAGAAAATAAAAATTTAGCTTAAACAAAAACACAATTACCTTGAGAACGCAGTGTGCTGACAACGGAACTACCTGATGACAAAGATTAGATTTGTTCGTAAATATATTGTCACAAAAACACAATTCATAGCAAACTCATCTTAGGATAAATAAAAATGCTCTACTAAAATTTTAAACAGTGATTGAACAGTTAGTCTCACTTTGAATAACACTAAATTACTGTAATAACAAGGAGTGGGACTTGTTACTTACTATTTGCATCCTTCTTCTGGCTGCTAGGGGTGGTGGCCCAATTCACTTTGACCTCCTGTAATAAAATATATAATTTATTACACAATATGGTCCCCATATTTATTAATACATATTTTAATTAAAACTGCGATGTGTCTGGATTTTAAAGTATCGAATACAACACAAACAACAACTTGTGTTAAAGGAACACTAAATGGTCAGGAACACAAACATGTATTCCTGACCCTATAAGTGTTAAAACCACCATCTTTCTGTGGGATAGATTTTACTGATGGATTGTGAGTGAATTTGATTGGCAACTTAAAGAAACCTTTGCTTTTATGCTCTGCCCGGTCAAGTTTTTTCAACCTGACTGCCCATACATAAAGGACAGCAGCTCCTACTTTTCATACTGTAAAGATACAAAAGCTATGAAGTTCGTTATGGATGACAAAACCACTTTTAAAAAAAAAAAAAAAAAAAAAAAAAAAAAAAAGAGGTGACAGTTCTTTGAACACCGTATACTAAAACTGTTTATCAAGGTCAAAAAATTTCACCAACTGAAATATAGTTTACGTTTGACTTCTCATACAATGATATATAGATGTTTAGTGGATTTCAGCAATAAAAACAACATAGGAGGAGCCCTTGCCAAGCATGCAGGTTTCGAAACCCTGATATGGAAGGGATAAGTAACCCAATGCCAATCATACAAAAAATATAATCTGTATTTTTTGTATCACTTGAGGCAATTCTTGTTTACTATATCGCCCTGTTTTTACCTTAAACAATTATCTCCTAGCAATAAAACACAAAATGGAGAAATAAAGTAAACAGAGTGCAGGTCACAAGTCCGGATACAAGTCAAGGGCTCATGAGCTGCACCACTGTAACCACCTAATAGGGAGCTCCAATGTGGGGGTAACCCTCCAAAATATGTAGGAAATAGGAGTAGGTGATGTATAGAGTCCCACAAGGGGAAACCAACATCAGGAGAGCTCCACTGTATAAGAAATGAGGAAGGGGGGCCCTACCTTTAATCAATCTAAGAATAAAAAGGGATATGCAAACAAAAAATATAACTTGGGGAAAAAAAGGGAGATCTACTAAACGGTTCCATGGGGATCAATTGTCTGGAGTACTAGCTAGCATCTAAGTTTCAGTTCCCCTAGTGTCCGACTGACGGTAAGGTCGTGTAAACGAGGTAAGGGAGAGAGAAAAGGCACAGGGTCCCCAGAGAACAAGGGATCAGGTAATCTGGTCTAAACTCAGATGAAAAGCCTCACAAAAAAAAAAGTAAAATAAATAAATCTCAATTCACCCTAAGAGTTACCTCGACACTGTGGTCTGACCAATAGTGTCTACCGGAACCAACTCTTCCTATTAAAGTTATAAATAGACACCTAAAAATCAATAGCCATAGTGCTACCAAGTGCAGAGATTAAATTAAAAAACTCTCTACACGCGTTTCGGCGTGTTCCAAACGCCGTTGTCAGGAGCTCCCCTGATGTTAGTTTCCCATAACCCCCTACTCCTATATCCTAGCAATCCCTCAACCTGTACCAGATCCTGGCCAACAGACTAAGTTGTCAACATGGACAATAAGGGTGATAAGTGAACATTTTAGGAGCGAGAAAAGTAAGAAAAGGCAAAAGTCCATAAAAACATACCTTGCCCATTATTTTCCGTCCATTCATAGCAGCTAAGGAGGCAGCTGCGTGTCGATGCTCAAAGAATTCAACAAAGCAGTATGGATCATTTCCTGCCGTCTTTTCAACAACAAAAAATATATTGATAAATATCTTTATGTTAATCTTTTAGGACATATATTTTATAAAAATACAAGTAAACGAAAAACAATAAATTAAAAAAATAAACATTTTAAAAATGTTAATAGGTTATAGAGAAGCTAAACCACACAGTAAGCTTAACTTTACATTTATTGATCATCTGGGCAGCAATCATGTGAGATATGCTAGTAAAGCACATGTTAAACTTCGTATAGAACATGTTTTTTTTAAGAAAATACCCATCAGCTGCAACATTATAGAAAGAAAGAAGAAAATAAAATTACCATAAAATGTTTTAACTTTACTTGCCATCTCTGGCAGCACCCAGGGGTGTTATAATAAAAATATGGAATTATGCAACAATGTTCTGCTTTCTTACAAAAAACACATGCACATTAAATAAACCAGAACTGTCAATGTTAAAAAATGAATATCAACTAAAGTCTGCTACAGTGTTTATGGTGCTAGGAATGCCCTGGCATTTTCCCACAGTAACATGGTAAATGATTTTACCATATCCCGCCCAGGGGGAGAAGCTGGATATCTCTGTAGAATAAAGCACATGACAATGAAGAACCACACTCAAATTATGCTCTCAGCTAAAGACGCAGTCCTTTTTTGTGGATGTGACACTGGCGCCCAATGGGATCCAGGTAAGTTGTCAACCTTTGCCAAGACTGATTAAGGCTTACTGTGAGATAGTGCCAGGGCACAGTCAGGGTAGTTACAGTGCCTAGAGACTTTAAGGCAAAAATAGCATAAAGAGTATAAACATGTTAAAAAAAAGTAGAGCTATATAAAATGGTTAGTAGAGTATTTGTTATAGCTCAACCTCTATATTTTCATATAATTTGCATATATGCAAGACTTACATCCATGATCATCTTGCAGCTTTTGCATGGACCAATCTGGCTGAACACCTGAAGAATCAGTGCCTCTGTCACATCCCTAGACAGATTCCCCACATACCTTTGGAATGAAAAATAAAATAATACATTTGAAGAATACAAACAGCGAAAATAAAATACAGGAAACATAATAAAGTTCTTTGGTTACAAACCTCTAGGCAGTTACATCGTGCAACATGACTAAGAATATTTGACTGGATGCATTCTGTAATAGCTGTACCTGGTGGATTCAGGCTTATTTAACTTATTCCCTTTTGTTACAATATTGGATTTAATAAACATATGACACTCCTTTCTGACAATTATAAATAGTTTTAAAAAAATAAGGCACTAGTACATTTAGACTGCTTTTTTTGATGACAAAAAAATATAGCATAAATTAGTAATTCATTCATGCTTTCAAAATGTCAGAAAAAAAAATGTCAAGGACTGTAGAAAAGAATAATGGAGAACACTAAATTTCTACAGGCACTATTTAATAGTAGGCAAGTGTGTGTGTGTGTGTGTGTCAGCCCCAGGTCTCCACGGTGACTAGAAATTTTGCCCTGTCGCCTGGGATTTGTCAGCCTTTTCCCTAACAATGGAGCAGTCTGGCTGCCCGCTGGAGCATGGAGGCGGCGGGAGCAGCTCCTCCCTGCGCGATGTAATGATGCCGGGAGCCAGAAGGCGTCGCTC